>NC_066373.1:20340974-20420974 GCF_013377495.2 Cygnus atratus | reverse complement strand
GCAGGTTAAACTTGCATGACTGACACATGCGAGGCAGATAATTACTCAAGGTCTCATTGACCTTGACAGCATTGTGCAGTAACCTTTTCATAAGGATAAACTGTGCTTGGACATGCATTTCAATACCACGTGCATGTGCACAATCACATCTGTTTACACCTCCAGTGCCACGAAACCCTTTCCTAGAGGAATACAAGGGAGTCTAACTGTAACGTGCTCACTTGTTCTTTGTGCTTTAAACTGCTCCCACATTAGGTGATTTCTGTCTCTACTGCAGCACAAATGACATGATTCATATACGACAGCATAAGGTAAGCCGCAATTCTGTAGCACAACCTCCTGCCCTACCTGTACTGTTAGGCTATGACATACTTGTACATACATCACAGGCAGGACTTCCATACTGGTTGTTCTTACAAAGAGTAAAAATCCTTAACAGAGCTCAGTGTGATAGACACCAAGGCAATTCCTGCCAGGGCTGGAGCCAAGAAGGACACGTGTGGAGGTAAAACAGCTGCAGTTTTATGAAATTCTAGATAGTAGTGCTAGAAGAGGAATGCAGGCTCAGCCAATACTATTGCACCATAAGGAAGGTTTGCATCCTGTAACATTTCATACACACACACACACACATTATGTGTATATACACACACACGCCACTTATACCTGCCAATCTACATCATGCTAACCTTTTAATAGAAAGGCCTGGAGGCAGAAATCCCCCAAAACAGAAGCTGTTCAACATTAAAGATCTTTATTTTACCAACCCAGTAAAAGTAGCCATCAGAGGATAGCAGGAAATACAAAATAGCTTCAAACATCCAGAGACTCACCAACAGGACAAATAAGCCTGAGGAAGATGAGTTTTCCTGGACGTATTTTGCTGTCAGTACTTTGAGGGGAGTTAAGGATACATGAAGAGAAAGATATTCAGAAGTGATTATTCAGCCAAAAGGACTTATGCTCCTAATTGCTCATATGCCTTTGAAAGTTCCCTACAGCTCTTTGCATTCAATTTTCTCTTATTTTGAAGATCAAAACAATGACGCAAAGTGCCCCTATTTAACTTAAGAACTCCGACAAGACACACAGCCTATTCTGCAGCATTTCTTCTGTACATACCCACCAGAACATCACACGTTCATTAGGCATACAGAGCTTGCTCTCGACTGGAAAGTGTTTCCCACATTTTGCATGGCTGCCCCAGCTCTGCAGCCAGGAGCACGGCTTCTCCATTGTGGACACGGCGTTGGCACTCTCAGGGAGTCCTAGCACTGGCCCAGCACACCCAGCCCAGCCCACAGCCTCAGCCCTGCAGCAAGCTCCTCTTCCGCAGCCCAGCACAGGTGGAAGAACTCCAGAAGAACCGTGCTCTTGGCTTTTTCCTGCCCTATTTCCCAAGGTTAATGAAACCCGCAGAGGAATCACTGCTGGAGGCAGGGCAAGGAGAGCCTTGCAGAGCATCGCATCTGGAGACCAGAGGCGCCAGCCTCCGCCACCTCCTTCCCACTCCCTCGCACGGAGCCCGAGTTTCACCAGAGATCTCTCTTTCACAGAGCTCTAGCAAGGACTGACTCCAGCTGAACTGAAGAGTCATGAAGGGGAAGGAGATTTTAAATGAATCTAGTTATTTTTTAGTCTCACACCTGGAATTTACAGCGTCATTCTCCCCTCTGAATAAACAATTCTTCTGTCCCCTCCAGTTACAATGTGCAAAGCTGACTGCTACATGCGATGTCAAATTTACACTGCTGCCTTTTATCAGGATTTCCTTTCATATTGCTCTCTAAGCAGTGACTTTGTAAGGAGATTAAGTGCATTATATGCCACACACTAAACAAACCCACACATATACAACACAGCTTTCAAGAGATTACTGTTTTCCCCAGGATGGCCCTTCCTGTCTTTGAGTGCCTTCCATATTTAGCACCCTGTCCCTCAAGCACCAGTCCACCACCACCATCAGGAAAGAGGAGGACTTTCAGATAGGTCCAGCACCCATCTACAGCCAATAAATCAGGTGGAAATGGCTTTATTATTCTTATGTCATGGGGAAATTGCTGATCAGCTCAGCTTATTGGCAGGAGGAAAGAAAAATCGTGGAGCCTGACAATCAAGACCAGGCACAAATTTTCCAACACAGACCTCTCCCAAAGAGAAGATACTTTAATTAAGTTCCTTTAATTTTTTTCTCAATATTTGTTAATTTTTTTCTCAATATTTGTTCTAACATTTTTAAAGCTTTTCTCTTACTGATGCTGGCTTCTGCCATTACAGATTTTTCTTTGATACATTCCATAGTTTGCTTTGGGAACTAATCCCTTTTCCCCATAAACTTTGTCTTGCATCGGGCACACAATTCTCCCCTCTCCCTGTGACTGTCATCAATTATTGTGTGCATCCTACTCCAGTCACAAGGAGGACTGACCTCTGGCTTAGAGAAACCTAATGAGCAACTGAAAATCAAAAACTAAGGAACTTGCAAGTGGTACAGGACTTAAAGAGTGAAATCAAAGTACTATGTGCTTCTTTCTTGGGATATTTATCCAAAAAATAACTATGGTGTTGTAAACAGAAGGTAAGAAGAACACATAAAATATCCACAGCAAGAGCTGGACACCTAATTGTCATGACTGCTCAATACTGCTGAAGTTATTATTTGACCTAAACATATAAACAACAGTATTGTGACTGAATTCAAGAGCAAAGAGCGACAGGGGAGACCAGATGGCTTTGTCCCAGCCCATCCAGGATGAAGCTACCAGATATTGAGATTAGACTTGGTTTTGCCTCTTCCCCAGTTGACAACTTCAAAGTTAGATTAAGCTGTTTCACTGCAAAAAGCACTACTTCAGTACCACCAACAGAGGACCAGCATCAACCACAAGCCCTGCTAGACTGGATACAAGCATCTCTAATGAGCTGCTCACCTGGGTTTTCCAATTTATTAAAAAGTATCAACAGAAATGATTTGAAAATCCAACATCACCAGGCAGATCAGGGCTTTAGGCACACAGCTGAATATTTGCACCTGGCAGTGCCCTGGAAGAGGCCAATGAAATGAAAATTTCCCTTTCAAAGATATTAGAGCAGTTCATTAAGAAAAATGAGGAAACACACGCACATATGTATATAGCAAACTGTACCTTCCAGCCTGAATTGTCCTGTAATCACTGAGTCTCAAAGGCATGATGATCACTCCTTACAAAGCAGTGTTTCAGGGTGTACCACTCCCCCTTGCAGACAGGCAGGAGCAGAGATCATGTCCCCAGCAAGAAGCAGCAGCATGCTAAACCCTCCTGAAAGTGACTAACACTCCTCATTACCAAACCTTACCAAGCTGGGGCCACCAAGAGCAGAAGCAAGAGATTGGCTCATGAGCTCCTGTTCACCTGCTGCAGCCCTGCGGTGGGCTTCTGCATCCTGTTCAGTGGTCCTGTGCATGGAACGAGCGTGGGTGACTTCAAGTTGCTGTGCTTTACGCCCGTTTATACATTCAGATATGCCTACACATGTGCTGACACAGGGCCACATATTTCTGATATTTTCATTTGTTGCAACATTGCATACACAGTAAATACATCCGTCCTGATGCAGTAAATCATCATTTTACAATGAATATATACCTAGATTATTACTGTAATGCTGATGTATTGAACCATTAGTATAAAAAAGCAAGCAGGTGATAAAAATGATGCAAAGACTCCCATAAAGTGAGAAACAAAACCCAAACTACTGTGGCAAACATTAGCACTGAGATAAGTAAATTAGCGATTATTCTGGAGATAAATTAGTGGGTAGGATAGGAGTATGTAAAGTGTATGTTGCTGCTTGTATCTTTTTCATTTGTGAACTGTGAGCTGCATCTTCCAAAATCTATGTAGTACCACTGCAATAATATGGATGGATATTTAAGACTAGGCTATGACCATGACTCTAAGGCAATTGCCTTCCATAGAAGTCAGCACACCAGCAAATTTCATCCTTACTAACTTTGCTGCTTTTATACATCGCACTAATTAAAAACTCTACCATAAAAGTTGCTCTCAGATACTTTGCATAGAGTAAATATGCTCTGGGAATCCAGTATAACTGCAAATTTGCCTCTAACTAGAAAACACAGTCAGTGACCCTGAAGAGATCAGTTTTTAGGCAGCAATATAAGGTATCCATGGAACAGAAAGATTAACTCTTCTCAGCATTTCAAGACTCACAGCAAAATCAAATCTTCAGAGAACATGTATCTCCAAAGTGGTTTTCAAATCCAGACCTAATAGATGGAGAAACTTTCAAAGCAGGTCATTTATTTGACATAATTGTGCGAACATCCCTTTAAGCTGTGCAAACCAGAAAGATCATTTCAAAATATTAACTTATTTCTTGCTATCAACAACAATGCAATTAATTCCCCTCAATAAAGATTGTTTTTGCAAAAGAGCAATAAGGTGCCTCTGCAGGGGGCATCATTATCATTAAATAATCACACCCCAGGAGACGCAAGGCACTCTGCTGCACCATGTACATTTTAGCACTCCAGAGTATGATTAGTTTGTGTTAACCACACCCCAGCACAGCTAATTGGCAACAGATTCTATAAACTGAGAAGATTTCTGAGTCTATTTCTTTATATTTTTGGAACTGACAGTGAAATTATGAAGTTTCTTGCCTGTCCCACAGACGAGGTGGCTAGGCCTCACCCAGACAGGCAACGTCTTCCTGATGCCACAATCACGGCAGAAGGAACCGGTAACACCAAATTGTGTTGGGAATGTACCTTAATATCCACATTTAAAAAAAAAAAAAATTACATGAATGAAACCGCATGCATAACAAGAAGTTACAACTTTGGGATGCTATGTTTCCTCAAAAAAAAACAACAAAAAAAAATCAGACCCAGCCATCCTGTAAGATACATGCAGGAAAACAGACACACACTGTTTTTTATGAAATTGCTGCTTCTGATCTGCTGAATGTTTTACGTCACTTTGGATGGTCTTCTGTGATTCATGGCAAACTTTAGAAGTGGATGGAGTCATAAAAAAAAAAAAAAAAAAAACAGGAAAAAAACACTACAGACTTTCAAAACAGATAATTGCTCTGCACAGTGCTGTAGCTGTCCTGAGGATTTGTTTTTTTGTTGGTTTTTTTTGTTTGTTTGTTTGTTGGTTGGTTTGTTGGTTTTATTTGCTTGTTTGTTTTCTGTTTTACACAGTAGCCTTCGCTACCATAGAGCGCATCCTGGAAATTAGGTACTCTCATTGTGAAGGGAAGTTACAATTACACTCCAGGTTATTTAGCTCCCTCTCTGAAAACAACATGGAAGAAGTTATGGAAGAATCATGACTTACACAATTTGATTGTGAATAAGGCAGAGATCATTTTGAAGACAAAATTTAAGCTTGTTTTGATAGCAGCAGGCATGACTTTAAAGACAAATTCATAGGCATAGGATAAGCACTATATACCTAGAACCATGTCCAAGGGTAAAGGAGCTCAACACCTACCTCAGGGTGGGAAAAGCTTCACTGCTGAAGACGCACTGGCCCTTTTCTGGAATAAGTGTGCCCCATTAGTTTCTGCAGATGTAAGGGAAGGAGGGCAGCAAGGTAATAGTGCCTCTTCAAAGACATGGTGGAGATACCATGGAGACATCCCCTTGGGTGCCGAGGACACATAGTCAGTACAAGACCAAATGTCCAGTGGCAAAGAAGAGTCCATAGTTACTCAAAGACTGAAGAACTGTGACCGCAAGAGGTCCTTACTAAATCCAAGCTCTCCAAGGATCAGGCATGACAAGGAGACCTGTCTAGAGACTAGTGAGCAGCATTAGCTGCTTGTATTACTAGCTTGGACTGTCCTTTTCTCCTCATCCATTTAAAGATGACATTTTTCATCAAAAAAAAATTCTGTAGGATATACAGCAAGGTGCACAAAGTCTTAACCAAAGTGTGCTCATTCCTGCTGGGCAGCTAAGAACGTTGCCACATTTTCCTCGTGGGGCTGTAGGTCCTTCCCCAGCACCCACTGGCACACGGGGCTGTCGCTACAGCTGAATTAGCGAAGCTTCTGTTCACTGATCAGAACAAGTTGAACAATGGCTGTTCAAGAGAATAAAACAAAAATGAGAAAAGAATTAGAGTTACAGGAATTCAAATGAAGCAAACAATACTGTGTGCATGAGCAAGCAATATACTTTTTGTTAACACGGGTTATTTTATAATCAATATTTAAAGTAATTTTATCAGTAAGCGTAACTGATACTTCATGACTATGTATGTGTAGCTGGTAAGCTATAGATTTATAAATATGAGGGTTATCATGACTTCAGTGTAGCAAGGAACAGCCATTTTAAAATTGAAATTGTTAGATTTTATCAGTTATCTCTTTCCACAGGATAATGTAACTTTACAATTACTTAGCTCATAAAGAACTAATTTCATTCAGCTTCCAATAAATACTTTCAAAATAGGAGTCTATGGCAAGATTTCTTGAGTGGTCGAATCATGAACAATAATGGCCATACAGACTTTGAACAAAAGTCTTGATAATGAGATTAATACCTGCAGGCTTCCCACAAAAGATTTAGTTTTATAAGCAATTAATATTAACTTTTTTTTTCTGTATATTACAAAAGAAAATAAGTTATTGATTTCATCTGCACAAATAACTATTTGCATAACATTGTTGATTGTATGTTCTACTAGCACAATCAGAATTAATTGGAGCAAAATATTTTATTTATTATTTTTAAATGGGTAAAGATTTTATATATATTAGCATTTGTATCTGATTAGAACAGTCTGTTTACCAGCACTATTAGAAAGATGGATCAGATTGCCCTATTCAATCCACATTATGACAAAAAGCCTTCCTGTTGGTACCTCTGCATTTACTTGTGGGTAGATTTTTGAAAGTTTTCCTTAAACTTGTAAACATGATGAATATTAGCAACTATTACTCAGCTCTTACTGCATTCAATATATCATGTTCTTAATTAAATATTAAGAGTGAAACAGCAGTGATCTATGGGAATTCTGCTTCCTATCTCCTTTCATTTTTCCTGATAAACCCCTGTTCTTTCCTCCACATTTGTATGTGGGTGGAAGCTCACCCTGGAGAAGGACAATTGTAGCATCTACATTTAGATTATGTAACTAGCTGATGGAGGGTTGCCTTTATATTGTGCTTTTCAGGAAGGAAACAAGTCAGATACCTGGACAGTTGGGCAACCTGGGTATGCTCTTCACATACAACAGGACAAAGCTGGAATTTTGTAATGAAATAAAACTCAGTATGAGTCAACACCAAATCCACTATTTCCCAGAATTAAAGACTTTTTTCAACAGTTTATTTTCCAAATGAACCAAATGACTGCCATCACACCAAGCAAGAGCTTTGGGTACAATCCCCACTCATCTAACACTTCACTCCAGCCACCAGTGATGGGACAGCACATGCACTTTGCTGGACCAGGTGTCCCTGAGAAATACAAGCTATGTTCTGTTCTGCTCAAAACAGCGGCAGCATTTACAGGATCTCTCTACCCAGGGGTTAATTTTTTCAAGGCCTCTAGTAACTTTGGTTTTGACCCAGCTCCCCTCTGCTGAATTTAGATGGAATTGGCTTCTTGAAATACAAACTTCTAGGGTAGAGAGGCAGGGACACAGACATGTGGTTGCATCAACCCTTGCTTTCCACAGCACTTGTTCAGTGGAACACTTCCCAGCTCAGTCATGATCAGAATATTTGGGTTTGATTTTTGTCTAGTTGGGTTATGCACAAATTTTGGACCAACACCAACTCAGGAAAGACATGTCACCTGATTCATTTTCTTGTGTTTGTCTTCCCAGGAAAAAAAAGTACAAGCTAAAACAGATGTGATCAGAGAATTAGCCAAAGAGTTTCCAAATTTTCCTACAGAAATTAACAAAAAAAGTAAGAAAAAGGAGTGGGAGTGAGAGACAGAGTGTTTGGGGGGATTCACAGGCATTAGAATTTACCATTAAATACTATTTAGGGTTATTTGGTGCCCCAGTATTTGAATGGCTCAGTTTACTAATAGGAAAATACATTTTAAATTCAAACAGCAATAGCAGGTTCTTGAATTTCAGCTCTAGTTTGAATATTTGAAATCCCTGATAGGTTGGCTAGTCATCAAACTAGTCACAAACAGAAACAGAATAAAATGACATGGGACTAGTCCATGCACAGATTAACTACAGGCAAAGAAAGCTCAGAGCGGAAAAACAGAAAGAAATTAAAGGAAAATTCTAAATACCTAATAAATCTGTGAATTTCATAAACATTCCGCACAGAGGAAAGGAACAAAATATGACAAATAAATTATACATTCAGAATCGTATGCTTAACTGGGATACTTTGCACTTGGATTTTGGTGAATGTTGCTTGTAATTCCATTGCAGATGTTCATATTCATAACATGGACTATGCCCAAATTTAGCCAATATCAAACTGTTTTTATAAGTATACTACAAATACTAAATGCCTACAAAAGAGACTGGAATGAAGAAGTGGAGAATGTAAACTGGACTGTGAAAGAGGAAAAGGAGAATAGATGAAAATTGCTTTTAGAAGCATCAGTTCTTGGAAAATCACTATTAGCAAATTATCAGTTGCTTCTTCAAATAATAAGACTTTTAATCAATATGCAAAAAAAACAATCAATGGCATCTCTCATTTTTTATCCTTCTTTCTTTTCCCCTCATATTTTATGTACAGTAACTCACATTTCTCAGCCCACTGTGTAGCTATGAACTGAAATCAAACATTCAGACAGTAAATGAAGCTGCAGTTTGTATTTATAATGCTCTTATAACTATGTATATATATATTATACAATCTCGATCTCTGTTAAAAAAAAGTGGCAGTTCAACAGAAAGAGATCATTTTATTAAAAAATCATGAATGCAACTGCATTCATTCAACCTTAGAAATGTTTTGATGGCTTTTCAGCACTGCAATATATTTAGATGAGAATATGTCATTAATATAAACAGCAGAATAGAAACTATTAAACTAACACAATTTAAAACTGAGCAAACCTGAGTATTTGATTAAAGTTTTTGTACATTCTATACACTTGAACAGGTAACATAGAAGCATAATATTTTTGTTGATTTTTAATTTGTTAGAAGTATTACACTTGAAAAGCTAAATTTTCAATAGTTTGTATTTAGAAATTAGAAATCTGGTCCTGTAGGAGCTTATTTAGTCTGATTTTCCTAGCTGTATTCTGAAATTCAAGAGAAGTCTGAAACAAAAAGCAGTAACGAAGCACACGGTAGGAACTATCGCCTTTGTTACAAAGGAGCACTGCATTTTGCTGAGTTTGAGCCAATGTGCATTTGGTAACTTTCAGCAATAAAGACAATATCCCATTCCATATATATTTAATGGATACAAAATTTTCTAGAAGATTTGCAAATAAAACACTATGGTTGCAAAGGTCGTGCATTAATATGTAGCCTAGCCTTTAATGGATGTGTTCATTTTTCTAGACTGAATAATTAGCTGAGCATTTTTCCCCAGAATAACAGTGCATTACACAAATGCAGGGAACTGCTTACTAAAAAACAATTTAAATTATACCTCATATGCAGTGCGTGCAATAACTGTGTTCCTATCTCTAGGATATTAGGGGTAAATTTTCAAAGCAGTGCACAGAACATAATCTTGTTATTTGCTAACTGGATTTGTGTGCTTAAGACTCACACACTGCTTTGAAAAATTACCCCTTCAGAAGATTGACCTGTGCAAGGAACTGAAGTTTTAAACCTGGATTGAAACCTAAGTTATAACCTAGCTTGGCAGCACTGGCTTGTTCAGTAGAATGACTTACTGTAGTAATATTACCGTTTGAATGGCCAAATTAAAGAAACTAATTCTTATTCTAATCACATCCAGGGGAATTCTGATATGCTGACACCCAAAATTATGGCTCTGTCATTAGAGAGAGAATGAGTGGGAATGTTTTGAAATTTTTGATGTAAATTATGAAATAGACAGTAGCCTAAATGACAAGATATGACATTTTTGTTTTTTTGATTATACAGTTAAAAGTTTTTAGTACTAGGCTTGATTTCAAGGGTGAATTGCATCAAAGTGGATATAATCCAAATGAAATACCTTTAAGATTCTTACTTCTTCAACTATTAGAGATCTATCATGTCTACTGCATGAAGCCTCATTTTCATGTTAGAACAGATGGGCAAAATTGTCATTAACAGAATCTGACAACTCTAAAACTGAAATATAGATTTAGAAAGGATTCTAATGAATTAAATCAATGTTATTGCAATGAAAGCCAAAGAAATTAATAGTGATTTGTAAAGTTACCCTGTATTTTAACCTCAGTATATTTTAGTCAGAACAATTTTAACATTCACAATACCTTTTCAGATTCATTGTTAATGTCTTACGGCATAATACGCTCTTGTCTTAATATATCACCTGCTCTTAGGAGAGTCGAGGATTTGGGGCTCTGTTCAACCAGGCCAGACTGCGAGGTGCTTAGAAAGATGACACTCCCAAATTTCACTGCATTTTGCCCTGTCCTGCAGCACAGAGGCAGTGGCACGATGCTGCATCATACACTTCCAGAGCAGACTCCTCCTATGACTGCACATTTCTAATCAAAATGACTTGCAAGGGCGGAGTGGCTCAAAACTCACTTCAAGCCAAGACTTGGGTTTTGGTAAGCTTCCTTAAAGGATGTGTCATTTACTTCCAGCACACTAGCTCAACAACGAAGTACTTTCCAGCTAATGTGCCTCAATGTATATGTTTTGATTCATTTGCATACATTACTGTTAAGTTTTTCGATATAGCACGTACACAGCCCTGAATGAGGACAAGTGCCTTCACATTGTGCAAGGACACTGCTGGGAAACTCTGGAAGCTTGAAGGCAGGTTTCAGCACACCCAAAAGTCTTCCCAGGCCAAAAGGCTGCAAACTCTACAAGCTAAACCAGAACCACTCTGCCCATACTTACAAAGCTTCACAGATCTGGTTTTAGCCTAAAACAAACAAACAAACAAACAAAACCAAAATAAGACAATTGTCTTCATTTAACGCTTTCTCAAAAAAAAAAAAAAGTTTTTTTTTTCCTTGCAGGTTACTGAAATAAGCAATTTTTACATACAGCCCCTTTACTTTTCCAGCTATAGATAGTTTTAAGGGGGGACGTTTTTGTTTGTTTGTTTGAAGGTAATGCCAGTGTTTTTTTCATATTGCTAGGCTAGGAGTAAAATAAGCAAAACAAAGTAAACTGCACGGCTGAAAGCAAATGCCAGAAATAGGTGCTGAATGCTCTCACCAATCAGCCTGATGGAGAACTCAACAAGAGAAACACGACTTGTGTCACTGGTGATATTAAAATGGATTTAAAAAGAAAAGAACAATACACGCTTGGTGTCTTTTCCAGTAACAGGAGGACAGGAAGATTTCAGAAAGGGGGAAGAATTCAATATTTGAGCTCAATCCTCTAAACCCAATTACCTGCCATTTTTAGCTGTATTTCAAGCCACAACATCATAAAAATGTAGTTTGGCATGTCATGTTTCAGCAACTGCTGTTTATAACATCATGCAAGACCAATAACATATTTGATTGTACAGAAGTATTTATTCAATCGTCTATTTTCCCTAATAAAATCTTGACTAGGCGTTTTCTCCTAGCTGGCTTGTATCACACCTCCCAGTCCTCACTTCTTTGGCATCTCTTTCGGCTCCCTTGTGTTTGTAAGCAGTCTTATCGCATCCTGCTTTTCAGCTTCAGTTGCAGGTGGATGACAACGGAGACATGAAGGGAGTGCTGGCCGGGTGGCTCAGCATGGGGACATGCACAGGCAGCGGTGGGGAGGACAAAAGGCCAAGACAGCTCTCCTGCTCCTCGGATGGGAGTCACCAAGAAGCAAAATACATCCTCCTCATTTCTATTGAGATCCTTAAAGAATTCGCCGTGTAAAACACATTCATTATCCTGGGTCTGGAATTTGCTTAAGGACATAGTCTTAGGAACTTGTCCGACACAACTGAACAGTCATCAGCTGACTGACAGCCAACTGCACATACAGGCATGCAAAATAGGAAACAAACATCGAGTGCCTTGAAAAGTAAGATCCGTGGAATAGAAAGAACCACAAAATTATTTCCAAAGCTCAGTGACTTAATAATGAAGGCAACGTTGAAAAGATACTTAAAGAGCATTACAGACAGAGTAAGGGTTTAAAGCACTATTTTTAGTAATGTTCAATAAAACATGCATCTGCTATATGTTTTTGATCTTATGAGGAAGCTTTTCCTTGCAGGTTTGTCAAACTTCAGTCTCATACAAGTCATTTGATTGAAAAGTGCAACAGAGACACAAACTACAGGATCCCACCTCCCAAAATCTTTTTTGTTTCAGAAATTTCTATTTGGATTTAAAGGCTGGGGATCAAGCCAAGTAAAAATACAGCATGTCATCGAAATGGAGATGTTTTATTAAGAGCAATCTCTTGCCAGCAATATCCGTTATTCTCCCCACATGCAGCAAACTTGTGCATACATTTTTTAAATGCAACCAACCTTTGTTTATTAAACAAATCAATCTAAATTAGAAAGCGTGATTTTAATTGCAGCTTTGCATTTATCGAGGCAGTGTGAAGATCTGGCTGGGGATTCACCAGGCACTTTCCCAGGGACTAAATGCTTCAGACCCCGCGAGCTTCCCAAAGTTTTCCACCATCTCCTCACGCTGGCAGAGCAACACAGCCAGTCTTTGGGTAATCAGCATGCCCTCCACTTTGGCTTCCTCGCTCGTGCATCTGCCTCCCCCTATTTCCATACATCACGTCTGTCCGCGGTGCCAGCCATGCTTCGGAGGCTGGGCTGCCCAGCCTGCAGCTCCTGGACATCATCGGGGCAAGTACCCGGTCCCTGGCCAGGGTCTGGGGCACCCCTGAGCCAAAAACGCTGGCTGCAGAGGGAGGGAAAGGAAAGAGCACTCGGGCTGTGCAGCGCCACTCAGCTCTGCACAGCGTGCGTGAGCAACAGCTTCCCACAAAATGTATGCGATGCCGTGATCTATTTTGCTGCGTATGATTAGTGCTAGACTAACTGTTCAAAGGGAAGCCAACGCCACCTCACTAATTTAGTCACATACAACATTAGACCTTTGAAATATGCCTTACGTACAGCCTGCATTGCCTTTTACAGACAAATACAAAAACATGGTCAACATTTGCAGTAAAATTATCATAGAAATGCCATCTGAAACCTTATTTCCTTTTACAATGTGCATTTCACAAATAATTTGTATTAAAATTATGTTTTACAGGGCAGAAATAGAAAACAAATACTCCTAGTAATTTAAACAGGCATTTGCATAACATGACTAAAAACGTGGTAGGAGAGAGTTCTGCAGCAGGAAGAGTGAGGTAGAAATACAGATACACTTATTTTAACACCAAATGTAAAAATGCCTTTTAGCTGTCATAATTAGTGAATTAAAGTGTACTTTCATCAAACCCATTCTAACTAAGATTACTATTATTGTTCTTACATGCTGCTTCCTGCTTGTTAAATAGCATAATAGTAGTAACAGGTAAATCACAGATCTCCAGAAAACCTCTTCACTTAAGCATCACCCAAAAATATTACCTTATTCAAGCCTTCACCTTGCAAAAACCAATTCCTATAATGACAAATTGTTATTTACAAAGCCACCCTGTTGCTCAAACTATTTTAAGATTAATTATGCCTGGTGTTTAAAAATCGAGGCCAGGGAGTTTGCAGGAGCAGGCAGGGCTGGGCAGTAGGTGGGTGCCAGACCCCAGGCTGCTCTCAGTGCATGGGTGATGCCCAGGACAGCATCCTTCACAAGGGGGGTGAAATTTGGGGCACTGAGAGAAGGATTTGCTGCTGGACTACCAAAGGAAACAAAAGCAGCTGCACAGGGATGGTGAGAAGCAGCAGGAGCTGGTCCTGCCGGAAGAGGGGTGGAGAGATGCTGTGGGCACATCCTAGAAACCGAAATAAGATTGTGAGTGCAATCCAGAGAGGCCACATCAGATACCAACTTCAACTACCCTGGGTTAGATATTTGAAACCTTCTGGCATGAAAGTCTTATATGGAGGACTTCTGTGACAGTCTATAGGAAGTTGCAGTCTCATTTTAAAAAATTGTGCTATTCTCTACTACAGAGATTCTTAAATATTTAAAAGCCTTCTCCATTGGTTGTTCATCAGATTGATTATGATGCATATTTCAGCAGGTTTTTTTTCTAAAAATGCTCATCAGAGGATCAAGAAATGAGGTATTCTGTGTGCTCTACATTGATTCACACTATTTCATTTTAATTCCAAAATACTGAACTCAGAAAACTGCCAGGAAAACAAAGCAGGAAATGTTTGTTGTTTTGCTGTACATTGCATGTGCTCTATGGTAACCGAGACCACAAAAGAAATGGATGATGCTGCATTCCTCAGCCTATCACTCACCAGATAGCAGGCAGGGGAATAAAAACCAGGAGTACTGTAACTTCCCTTGGAGTACCTGTATGTCTTTTCTTTTAACCCAATAAATATAACCATCAAGTTTCACATGCCACTTGCCTTGCTTGAGCTCTCCCACTCAAATTAAATTCAGTATAATTTAATCACCAACAGACAAAGCCATGCATATCTCCTGATAACTAATCTCAAAAGAGACCAGAAAGTTTTACAAACCTTTGTTAAGGTCTTGGGTTAAAAAGGTCACTTTGCCTTTGCCTCTACCTTTATGAGAAAACTTCAGAACCAGGCAATTTTGTTTAGTTTGTACATTGGAGGATTGGTCTAATGTCTCTTATCACCATATAAATCCGACATTCGTGTCACCTTTGAGGCACTGGTTTCCTCCTGTTATTTTCCATTATAAACTACTGCCACAGAAAATGGTACCAAGAATCATGTCAATTTATTAGTGATATCTTGGTGATTAAAAGGAAAATAAATTTATTTTTGATGCTACACATTCTCAGATATAGTATCATCAAGACCAAACATTATCCCTCAATCCAGAAATGCACTTTAGGACACTGAGGTCTATTTAGCTGGAATGCAACTCGTTACAAAAGCCCATGTACTTTCTTCCCAAGGGCTTCCTCCCAACCAAAGTAAACCTTTATGCCTTCTAAGGATTCCCATCCCCCCTGCATGTTTGAAAATAGATATTAATGCTTATAATGGTTCTAATTTTGTTTTTATTTTTAACTGAAGATCAAGGAACAAAAAGAAGCTTATTTAATTCTGTTAACGTTAAAGGTGGGCAGACAATGGTACCTTTCTCATCTCATCAGCAGTCCTAAAGCTGACCAAGAACGCTTATGTTTGAGGTTATGAAACAAGAAAGTTAAAGCTGACCTCTGTTCAAATAAACCACTGCAATTCTACCACTGACGAAAGGTACTATATGAATAGCACTTTTTTTTTTTTTTTAAACTCAGCCCATTATCTAAAACGGTGTGAAAAAATGCCCGTGCTTTTAGTGGACACCAGCTTGGTGAGTAAAGATTATTTGGGAATAAAGATTTTCCTAGCAAAACTACGAAAGGTGATTGTGGGCATTAATAAACACTACTGGGGGAGGGAGAGTGACATTTGTAAAGAGCTAATTCTCACCTGAAACAGAACAACTGCAACAGAAAACCAAACAATAAGCATCCTAGACAAGTTGTTTGCTTGCCTCTCCAGTGTGTTTTAAGGACAGACGAAGGGTATTCTACAGAAGAAATAGTTCAGAAATGAAAGAGGCCTCAAAAATAGCCCCAGGAAGATAAAATTAGTTTTTCAGTAGCATATGTCAGTTTTATGCCCCACATCTAAGCAGTTCAAATGAACTTGCACTCAGATGTTATTAGATATTGGTGCCGTGGCATTTATATTTCCAAGTATGCAAAGGACATGTGCACACTAGCAGAAGCACCAGGTCTAGAGGGCACCATTATATTCCTATTTATTTCCCCAGTTACAACAGGCTACAAATGTATGCTATTGATTGTTATTTGTCTCACACCACAGACATACAGCCCTAGAATTTTTATCTTTCCTTTGTAATTTTTCTAGTTTAATATTCTCTGCCATCTAGAGCACTGCCAGTCAGATTATTCCTAGTTTGCATCCTCTCCCTTTAAACAGTTTCCACCCAAATCTGTATTTGTTACAAAAGGTTAGTGACTAAAATTTCACTCAGGACTTAAATGAAAACTCAAGGTGGAAAGACCAACTGTAGTTAAGAATTTAGAAGCCCCAGAAGTCCATCTTCAGGCAATTACCTTTTGGTTTTTTGCACCTCCCAGTCCACAAGAAACTTGGTGGGCAACATCAGGACACAAAGCCCAGTCACCTCTACTTAGTGTTTGCAACACCAATTGCAGCTCTGGATTGAACAGATACTGATGTTACAGATCAATGAGATTAAGCATGTGCTTAACTTTAATCACAGAAACAAGTCAATTTCTGAATCTGGGCAGCATCACTCATCACTGGGCAGAACTAAGCTCTTTCTGGAAAATTAACACTTCATTTGCTTTCCCATGCTCCATGGTTCACACACACACTATGAAGAAGTTATGTATATTAACAGCTAAGTATAGAACCTGGAGTCAATTATATTCTTCTCTGACAAAGTTTATCATATCAGGGAACAGCCTGAGATTATTGGCATCGTTCAGTCTTTGCTTTGCTGTAACGATGGGACACAAGTCTACAAAGAGTCAAGTAGCAAAGTGAAATCTGGTCTGAGAACCTGCATGAATTAATATTTGTGTAATTAACCAAGCTGTGTGAATTCCACTGTTGGACTCCATTTTCCTTTCCATTAACATTCTTTTATACTTTCTATAGAAGGTCTGGAATTGAACACTGAATCGTTTTTTCTTCCCCTCACTAAAAATATTATGGTTAAGGCTGTTGTATCACCAGAATTTAAATTAGGTAGAAATACTCTTGTGCGAAAGATCTGATTATTTTATGAGACTTTTTTTTAAATCAAAGTTAAGCATATTTGACACACTAGGAGAACTTCATCTAAATTACTAATTGTTCAAATACAGACTAAATGCTGCTTCACTGTTTAGTATATCTTCATTAATTATCAGTGTTGAGGAATGCATTTTAAGAAGTTCAGGAAGTTTTGAAGGTCCTTTCTTAGTGATACAGGAAACCTCACAAGTTTTTAAGAATGTCGCCATGATTAAATAAACATTTCACTTTATGCTTTAATTTTAATTCAGCTGAGTTGACAAGACACAAAAAGAGAGCCATAAAGAAGTCTTGATGGGTAAAATTAGCCAGGAAGTAGCAAACAGAACTGAAGAAAATACAAAACTTGCAAATACATTTGTTTTACTCTAATTGCTTAGCAATCATCTGTTTCAGGACATAAATATCTAAGTTAATTTTCAATGCTAGACACCACAATCCTAAAAGGGAAAAAATGATATTTTTTAAATTGACAAGTTTCAATAAAGTCTGCAAGCATTTTGATCCCACTGAAGGAAACTTTAACTTTTGCTACTGTAGAACAAAGCCCTACTCATCTCCTGATCCATTTGTGTATTACTCATGGAGTCAGATCTGTGATCATTTCAAGAGATCCATTTTTTTGTGGATTAAAGAGAAATACACTGCCATTCCCAAGACCAGGTGCATTAACACAAACACCCTGATCATATGCTGTCAGTACCACATAGCTTCAGATGTTCAAAGAAAAGGACCAGAGAGCAGACCACTTCCTGGCAGTGCTTACACACCCTAAAATACAGTAGGTTGGTAGAACCTCTTCCTGAAACAGAGTTTGAGGTTTTCAACTCTCAGGCCACATAAATACCTTCTTTATTACAAATCAATTAGTAAAGAGTTGACTTTGCATTACTGATTTTGCCAGGAGGCTTTTACAAAACACAAGTATCAAAGAACAAAAAACCTAGCCTTCAACAGTGCATAAACTGGGAGTAAAGCCTTAGTCTGGAGTCAATCATAGGCTTTAATGGCTCACATTTGCACTGATTCACAGCTGGGAAATAGAAGACTTCACTGAGCACATTGCACAAGAAGCTGATCTCCAGCCTAGCAGTGTTCATGGAGCCTGTGAAATGGGAGTGTGAAAATGCACACTAAGTGCAGTGGAAATAAAATAGCAAAATAGGCTGCAAATAAGTACATCGACCAAATGTGGGTATGGAGGACTTTGTCAACTGTTCGTACATGCCAACATGCTCTGGCCACGACACATCCGGAGATGATCCATCACTCAACAGAATGTGCTTCGTGTCCCATGAAGGACAACAGGCAGCAGATAAATCTGGTCTAGTCCATATGGTGTGGAAAAAGCCTTTTTCCCTGGACTAAAGATTAACGGCAATTGTCAGAAATCTTAACGGGGGCCAATGTAAAGATAATTCCAAAGTTACAGAAATTCTTAAACACTTCATCATGTCCTGTCGTAAAGCAGTAATCATAGGCAAAAGCTGTTTTACTGTTAGAAGGTCTACAGAAAAAATAAAAATTAAAAAAATAATAAAAAAAGAAGAATACATTTAAAGCAGAATTGGCTTGCATTTCCCAGTGGGCTTGACAGCCTGACAAAGCAGAAGCAATACCACTGCCCAATATTAAATACGATCCACAAAGACCAAAGCACACAGCCTAGAGGCAGAGCCCAGGACAATGTTTGCATTCCCTTTGAGCCGAAACATTCCACACGCAGGCTTCAGCCTCCCAATAAAACACACCAGAAAGCATAGTGCAGCTGCATTTAACCTCTGATTTTCCTTCAGTCAGAACCTCTCCCTTTTTCCAACTTGCATTTCAGCCTGGTTTCCCAGCAGTTTTCCCCCTCTTCAGTGAGGGCCAGTCTCCAAAACACTTTGCCCTCATTTTGTTCTTTTTGCCGACTTTTCTATTCCAAAACATTGTGCATCTACATGCTGGTATATCACAGTTTTATCTATAAATTGTTCAAATGGCTATTTGAAAGAGTTCCAATCACACGTGGTCTTTAAAGAGCTTGAGGAGATGGGTAGGACTTGCTTGGAAGGAAGCAGAAGCATTGCCTGCACCAGCAGGTGGTTTGGACTGGCTCCTCAGGAGCAGTAGGGCTGGACACCAGGAGGCATCTGAGAACTGCACCATGACTTCCTGCAGCCCTTGGTCACATCCACGATGGGCCACATCACCCATAAGTCGGTCAGTAAGCTCCCAGAAAGGCCCCAGCCTACAGCAGTGCTAATCAGAACAGGATGGGAACAGGGCAGCCAGCAAGCCCAAATTCCCTCCATGCCTTGGTGGGGCAGGATGACCCACAGCACACAGGGGCTGACCGTGGCTATGTGTTACTCCCCAGAGCTGCATGCATTCAGGCACATACACAGTGTTTCTGAATATACATACAAGAGAGAAACTACAGTAAGAAAACAGTCTGCCAGAGAGATTGTATGAAATGAGGAAGCATGCCAAAAGTGCTTCGTGTTTAAAATCAGCATACATAGCACTGCCTCAGGTACAAAGAAAAGTCTCGAGAATCCCATTTAAAGTTCTAATCGAGGTCTTCATTTGTATTCTAATTTGTGGAGCCGGATCCCGAAACATCCAAGGAACAAGAATCAGGTAGAGAATAGATGGAGGCCCAGGCTGCAGTCCCACTACAACACTCTCTTGGCACACCACAGACACCTGGGCTGGGACTTCACCCAACCTGCAGCACCACAAAGCATAGAAAGCATCTCACCAATGAGGCTGGTGACATACAGCCACCCCCACAACAGACCAAGCAGCAAGATTTCATAAAAGAGCAGTTTTAATTCTCTTACATGCCTTTTTGTCTCCCTGCCTTTAACCTTTGGAACTCTCTTCAGTGCTAGAATACTTCATTATATTTTTTAATACAATGCCAGAAGGCCCATGTCCACCCCTGGTATAGGGTGGACCATAGCAGTCAGCCTAGAGCACACGATAGCTACTATCCAAAGGAATAAAGCAGTTTGGATAGACACACCTGACACCAGCTTGAAACACAGAAGTTCACATATTAGCATCATAATGTCAACCAGGCATTCACCAGGTGGGTGAAGCAGCTACTGAAAACAGAGCGAGTTTCTTTACAACCAAAGTGGGACCACCTACTCAAAGTATTCCCATAATGGGGGACACTGCTGCCAACACAGCACTCACCACCTGCCCAGCTGACTTTGGAAACAGGGCTCTTGCCTTTTTCTTCCCCTCTGTTTTGCTGCAAGTTGCTTTTAAAGGTCATTATAGTTGAATAACTATGGACAAAATCCAACACACCATCAAAGTGGCCTTCCTAACAGGTGTTTTATACACCACAAAAAGAAACGTCTAGTCTGTTGAAGAGAGCCCCTGCAGTATGTTTCAAATAATTCCTTCTCCATTTATTGTTTAAAGAATGACTACTTTTAATCAGTATAGAAGAAAATAAACAAGAGATCAGTATTTTTCATTTTGTATTTTTAAATGGATGCAGATGAATAATCAAGAGGAAATCTCAACACTTTGTTCTTATGAATGATCTCAGACTGAAAATACCCACTGCACTCTTGTTATTGTCAAACATCCAGCAATTAAGAACACAGTCTTAGAGATAAATGGAGTAGTGATTAAGAAGGTGGTCTTAAGAGATAAATAGAGCAGTGATGCTTCACCTCACTGTTCAAATGGGGGTTTCAATAAAGCGATGCTGACTTTTTGCAGAGGAATGATTTTGCTGGCTTTGGGCTTTAGGATACCAGCCATCCAGAGAAATCGTTTGACATCAGGCTAAGATCTACTATAGGTATCACTTAACCCTTTAAGACTAGACGATTAAGCCAGTTGACCAGGAAGAGAAATTAGTTTTAACACCTGGAAAAATTCAAAGGACTTCCAATCTTCTCATTCCTGGGTTATTCTCATTTATAAGTGCAGACAGGAACTTTTATACAGATTTAGTTTCTACATTTGACTGGAAAAAAAGTAAATTTATACTGAACTGAAACAGAAAGCACAAGTCCTGGTGAGGAGACCATACTGAACCATCACAAAAATAGACTAACAACCATTTAAACTAAAGGTGCAGAAACTGGAGGTCTTAGTGACTCCAGGACAGAGAAATGCGTATTCAAAACCAAGGTTAGCATTCATTAGAAACAGAGACTATTAAGAGGATATATAATAAAACAATTTTGGAAACTAACAGAAAGAATTGTGTACCAGAACTAAAGAGAGTGACACATCTTTAAAGCATTTGATACCTTGGGTGGTTTAGGAAATATATGTTATACTGCAGGATTGGTCCCTTCTTCAGTGCCAAGCGTGAAATGGGTGTGCTGGTCTGGTGACCATGTGCAAGGCTCGGGATCAGAGAGCAAACAATCAGTTGGCTATTCTGCTGTGAAATAACAAACCGTTTATTCTGTTGCTAATGTAGGTGTGCCCTGTGAAGTCTTCCTTTCAGATGGCCCATGCTCTTCACTGGCTATTTCCAAACTTGTGTCTTCGCCACAAGGCACAATTACAGCAGCTAAAGAGCCCCAGAGTACACCAGACCTAGAATACACTTCCAATGTAGCAGTTTAAAAAAAAAAAAAAAAGAGTGTAAGAGAAGAAAAAAGAGACCATCTTTATCTAGGAAGGAAGATAATCTCCCACCCTCAGTACAACTTCTGCTTTTCATGCCATGACAGTGCCGTCAGCACTGTGCTCAGGGTTGTCATCCCCATCTCTGATATACAAAACACTCCAGCTTCACCTTTGTCATCCTGGGTGGTCCTCAGATGAGCAAACTGAGCAAAGCACCAGTCCTCTGATATGGTGGTTACTATTATTGATTTAACTGGTTTGCTTATTCCCATGTTTAATTGGCTATGTTAATAGCATTTTAATCCACAATTCACTTGTATGTGGCTGATAACACAGCACTTGTGTGGCTGCCGCAACATCTTCTCACCATTGCTGTCTGTCATCAAGGACCAAGCCAGTACTGTGATGCTAACTGACAATCCCAAACGTTTTGTTTAACTGGGTATAATGTAAACTATACTGTACAATTTCACAGTAATGGCTGATAAATCTTTTATTAAATAGACAAAACCATGAAAAACCTTTAGTCAAATAGCAAAGATTTCAGTCATCTTTTAACACCAGTATTTAGCATTTCTAAACATTCAAACGTGATATTAATGAGAATTGAGTAAAGAAAATTGCTGGTGAAGTTGGAAAATCCCCTTTCAAGTCTATGCCAAGCAGTATATTGCCAGAAGACCACGCAACATGATTACCCAAGGTACTCATGCTTAGAAACGCCCTCTATCACAGAGAAGACCACTTCATCTCCAGACGCATTCTGCTGGTCTGTCACAAACAGGCATTCACCCGCAAGACATTTCCAGAGAATCGTGGTCAGCAAGAGACAAGTATGCTGCGAGTGCCTTTGGGCTACCCATCCTCCCAGCAGATCTGAGGCCCAAGAAACACAATTCAAACAGAAAGCACCAAGACATTAAACAGGACCTCTCCTTAGGGCCTGCTCCTGCCCAGGCAATGAACTCGGCCTGCAGCAGCTCGCGGGGCCTGGTTTTGCCCAGTTCCAGACCTGCCCCAAGGGGGGAGGTTTTGCCCAAGGCCCTGACATTGCAGCTTCCTGCCCACCCAGCTTCGTCAGGGAGCCAGCACCCGGCACAGGCCCAGGCAGAGCCCTCAGGCCACACACAGCTCTGCCCAGCCTCTCAACCCCACCACTAATGGGGGCACTGCGTACTGCCTAAACGCTGCACAGTTTTGGACTTCTTGATCCAAGCCTGTCCCCCTCCAGCCTTCTGCTCCAGTCCATCTGACCGCCCTTCCCCTCATTTGTCTCCCATGGGGCAACCCTTCCTTCCCCTGCCAGTCCTCTGCTGTCTTCATCCCTCTTCCACAGTCTGCCTTTTCCTTCTGTCTCCCTCTGCTCCCAGATTAATAATTTAATGCAGGAGTCAAAAAGCAAAGCAATGCTAAATTAATTTGGCATCTGTATACTTAATGACATCAGATGCCCTGTTTAACTACGCAAATACTTAACTTTGGACAATTTCAGCCTCCTTCTAATGAAAGTTTTGTATGGGTGACTGTTGTTTCCCAGAAAATGGGCTTTGAGGGAGAGGAGAATTTCATAGTAGGAAACTACAGAGCAGAAACCATCCTACCATGTATTTTGTGGCAAGAAAATGGCACAGGAGTGTGCTACAGCTGCTTTCACAGAATGCACTCAATGCGATAATCAGGATCAGAAGTATTTTACAAATAGGAAAGTTTCAGTCCCCTGTACGAAGCCCAGCTGGCAGTCCGGCGCCACATCTAAGCAGCCCTGGCTGTGAAACTGGCAATGGCAACATGCAGGCACAGCCTGGCTGTGCCTCTCCCAGGAAGGGAGCAGGATGCGGGCAGTGACACCTGCCACAGATGGGGACCATCACCACCACAGCTACCCTCTCCTGCCCCAGGAGGAGGTTGGGCACAGCCACTCTTGAATGTAATGATGGATTCACTGATTCCCACCTCCACCTCACACCAGCAGGGTTGGCTTTCACAGCAAATGCATTACAGAAAGTGTAAAAATGTTCAGCAGACAAGGTTTTCCATGGTGCTTGGATGTCTCGGTATGTTCAGAGGCTGTGCTGGGGAATTTAAAAGGTCAACTCCATACAGAAGGGCAGACGGGATTTTCAAAGTGGTGATAAAGTTGGGAGAAAGGAGTAAAAATACTCACTGGCTTTTTGAGATAGAGGGGAAAAAAAAAACTAGAAAGAGTCAAGATCATGGAGAATTGAGAGGGAGAGGGACTTTCCAGTTGTCTCTAAGAGGAGAGAAAGCAGACGAGGATTTTCAAGAACAGACATAACACACACATACATGCACATACATACCCTCATTTCTAGATCCTGGAGAGAAGGCAAGCTGCTGCGCTGTGTAGAGATTCAAAACGTAGAAAATCAATTGTAAATCACGAGTTCTGGATTCTTTGAGATGAAGTGTAATCTGATTTACAATGTTACAAAAAGAAATTAAAGTTAATTCCAACATGATTGTGGGTATACCACAATTTAATATAACCATGCTGTGGCCTTTAAATCTCTGCATTGCAATATGCCAACAGTCATTACTTCTTTAAGTTTCATATTTTATTTTAAACTATAAATTGGAAATATCACATAGCTTGTTATTTACGTTTCAGAATTAGGATCTTTGCTTAGAAACACAGTGCTCTATGGTGTAATAAGATTATTGTGCAACTACCACACAGTTCGGGTAGTTATAGGCACTCCACTTCACCTCATCATTTTTTCTGCTTAAATATTATGCCACATTCTGATTAATACCAGACCAATAAAATCATCTTAGCAATCTGGTTAGAGTCTTTTGTCTACCCAGATGGCCTGCAATGTTAATGTGTGACAATTTCAACAATGAACTAGGACTGTTTTATGGAACCAACATTTGTTCCACTGCTTTTTCTTCTTAGGCTCAGAATTTTAACACAGATGGTACAAATTACTCAAAAAACAGAAATGTTCATTTAGAAGGCTTAAATATGTGGTTTTACTCAGGCCATCCGAATCTTTTACATTTACAATTCAGTAAATTTACTAACAACCCTGCTGTAATTAAGGTCTATAAAAATCTTCCCTCCTTTCCTGCTTGCTTTTCCCCTTACATATCTACAGCATTTCATTATGCCTCCAATTTATTAATATTTATTCCAGTTCTGAAATGTTTTTAATTTTGGAGGATTTACACTGTTCAATCTTGCATCCGATTCTTCATACCTTTCTAATTATCGGGAAGGGAAAAAAAAAAAAACACATTTAATCTGTAACCACATATTAATCGCCCTAGAACCTACACATTTCTAGATCTTAAAGGAGCAGAAAAAAAGAAAAGATAGAAGAATGTCGATGGCTTCTGGCCAAACTGCACATCATTTTCAGTTAAGAAGAAGAATTTATAATCCTGACTTTCCATACAGATACTCAGGAAAGAGTAAGATATCCCTGAGAATTTACAACACAGAGAAAAAAGCAACGGGATTCCTATTAAGGGAAAAAAAAAATCCCAGACTAGAGACAGATGCATGAATAGTTTGACTGAGTCTATAAAGACAAGGGGTTATTGTGTAAAACTCCCAGAGGACAAAAGAGTTAACGCAGAGCAACTACTCCAGAGCTTTTGCTGCTGCACCAGAGAAGACAGAGCCAGCACAGGCTGTGCTGCCCTGCATCTGGGCAGGTTCACCTCCCGCAGCACCAGACCATGCCAATGCACCTCCCACAAGAGCACCACGACAGCTTTTGTGCCCACACCCAGGCACCTCTAGACAAGCAAGCTGCGCTGGGGGATGGCCAAAATGACTGATCCCACACCAAGGTGAGGAGCACGAGCAGAAAGCCAGAGCCCTTGCAGTGCCCCAGCCCCAGGCAAGCCTCAGCTCCCCTGGGTTTCCTTCAGCCAGCGGTGGCTGTGGTCTGTGATAGCCCGCATGCTCCCAGGAAGTCTTTGGGGCTCATGGGGAGGCCATGCTGCAATCATCCCGGGTCCTGGGCGAATCACCCCAGCAGGGTTTGCGTTTGGGGCACCCACCAAAGACAGCTCGAGGCACCCACAAACCTGGCACCATCTCACGGTGGTGCAATTGCTAATGACAGTGGGTGCAATCCTTTCGGTGCCTACAGCCAATGCACCTGAACGCTGCCTTCCTTTGGCAGTTACTGCACCTGTGTGTGGCTTCAGCATCAATTAGATGTTCTGGTTTCTGTCCCAAAATGTCACTGTACTACTTCAGTTTTGCTTTTTATTTATTTAAACAAATAATTTCAACATTAAAATCAAATTAAAAATAAAATAAAAAACCACGACTGTCCTTTTGCAATCCTTGCAGAAAGTGCAGTATGTGTGATGCTCCAATTCATTATGATATTCTATTAGATCTGCCAACAGAAAGTGCATTTTGAGTTTCTAAATGTTGTTTCCATTAGAATCAATCACTCCATGCAATTAAGCCAATAGTCTCTCACCATTTCTGCTGTTATGAGCTAAACCATCCTAAATATATTGACAGCTGTCTCCTATAAGATGACACAAATTAGGTTGAGGGGGCATAAGCCTAAATGTCACCAGTGGGAGGACATCAGTTATTCTTTCAGAAAGCTACCTAATTTTCATACCCCATAAGGCATTCAGTAGACTTTCTTTGCATTGGCAGCATGCAGTAATCAATGTTTTGCATATTACAATCAATAACATGCTTAAATGTTTAAGTTTTGCATTCTTTTGCAATAAATATTGATATATTACAAACTATGTAAAACTGTTCATTGGACTTTTTGTTTGCAGTATGTACTGTATCATTCAGCAAATAAGTGAGCTAAATATTGTTTGTTACAAAACAGATGTCACATGAAATTATGCCATATGTGCTATTAAACATTTTTCTTTTTTTTTTCCTTCCCCCCCCCCTTTTTTTTTTTTTTTGCACTGAAAACCAAGATTTAGTTTCAGAAGTGAGTGTATTTGGCTTTACAAGGTTTTGAAGCATGAAAGCAACATCTCCGAAATATTTTTAAACCTGCTGTGCATCCTGTAATCCAGTTTCGTAAGTGGAATCTGAGTGTTTTAAATGTAGATATCCTAAAATAAAGAAATATGCTAAATGTGTGATTGCAATACTACTTCTCCACAGGTTCCGCTGATTTATCAAAGAGGCAAATGAGAAATTTCTACAGTTTCACCATACCACCTAAGTTTCAGGACTTTTAGCACATCAGTATCTTTAAATAGAGATACTTGAACTTGAAAATGAATATATACTTTTCACCTAGCTAAAAAATTTCACCTAGTGGCTATAAAAAATTCTCTGTAGATATTTTTTATTGGAATCTGAGAATACTGGGTGCATGGGGATCACGGAGGTCGAGGATGGTCAATGCAGACCTACTTTGGAGTGAAACATAAAACCACTAACTCTGCATGAGGAAAGGGAATGAGTTCTGACGTTTGACTTTAATTGATTTTACAAAACCATGTATGTATAAGCAGAGCAATCTATATCTCCAGACTTTGAAAGTGCGAACTCCACAACAGAACGAGCAGAATGCAGGAAACATGTTGCTAAGAGCTATACAGTAAAACAAAATCTGGTTGCCACAAGAAGAGTGACATTGGCATCAGAGGCAAAGACACTTACACCCACAAATGGAAATACAGCATGTTGGGAAAGCTAGAGGATGAGGAGCAGATGCAGCAGCACAAGGAAAAAAAATCAAAGTAAAGATCTTCAGATTCCATATGTAGTTTTCTTTCTCTTAGTCATCAAAAGCAGGAAGACAGGGTAAACAAGAAGGGAGACAAAGAAAGGAAGGTGACGAAAATATTTTCTTCTATTTTTCCACCCCAAAGGCAAAATACTTGCTTACATTTCTAGACGTGCTATCTTTGTAAGTCTTCTCTGTAATACAAATAACTAATTGCTTGCCAACAAGCATTAAAACTGGGAGGAAAAGTCCTTGATCTCCCAGCTTGATGGAGATTCCTGAGGCTTCTAATCTGTTGGAAAAAAAATGTGAATAAACTTTAACACTTCAGTGGATGGAGTCCTTCACCTAGTACTATGAAATTCCAATGTGAAGGCAGACAAAATCATTGTAGAGCCTCAAACTCTGCTGCACGGCCAGGGGAAGCTGCCTTTCCCAGGTCCTACCACCCTCTGAACCATATCACCTTTTCAAATTTTCTGAAGCATAGTGTCACCTTGTTCACATCCCATTTCACATGTTCGCTTAGACGGAGCATTTGTAGAAAAAACGCAGATGGGGCAACCATGAAGGATCTCTGTCGTGCCTCATTCACACCACCGAACACATGGCAGTCGGATAAATACTGGTTTATTGGCTTACCAAACCGCGAGCTTTTCCCCCACAGAGAAGTAATCCCAGCACAGGGACACGACACACCGCCAACATCTCCAACAAGCCAGCCCACCGGCACTACTCTAGGTTAAATCCAGGAGGACGAGAGCCCTCGCTGGTTTGGTGCCCACCCCAGAGGTGTGGGGCCGGCAGGGGCACCCAGAGCCCTGGACCACAGGGAGTGAGTCCAGCTGTGCCCCTGGATGTCCCTGCCACCACAGCATGAAGACAGCACCTGCAGCCAACACTTCCCCCTTGGGTCCACCCTGCAGCTGCCATTTTCCCAGATTTCCTGGTCTAACATGCCTTGGCTAAGACTAAACAGGGTTTTCATCAATAGCCCATGAGTCAAAGTAGGAGCAGATCAAGCATTTCCCTGGGTTAAAGCATGACCACAAAGGATGTCGATGGTGAACTATCAAGATCAGCTGTACTACAGTAACCTGTGGCAAATCCTGAGTTTGCGCAGGATACTTAGCAAAGAAAACACGCACATCTTCATGAAATATCAAACTCAGCTTTTTCCTCTGAAAAAATAGACTATTTTTTACCCCGACATCTAGCATACGGCAAGATTATTTTTAAATGATGTAGCAATGTGCCAGTATTTGGGGTGATAGATTCGTTATAAATGCCGAAGATCTGAGAGGAGAAAAGCTTACAGGCAACCCTACGACCTCCAATTAAATGCAAACGTGATTGTAAATCTCTCTCTCCTCCCTGCCTCCATGTTGCACCCTCTACAGCAAAATGTTTAGCACACGATAAAAATAGCTAGATCTTTCAAAAACTTAGAAGAAAGGTTCTGCAATGTTTTTCTTTAAATGTTATATTTTCTTAAAAGCAACATAATGAGGTCAACCGAAGCTGGATTCAAGCTGATAAACTGTGCTTAGGAGAAACCAGAGGTTGAGCAGGGGGGGTTCTTGCAGAGGAAAACAAAGAGAATGATTGCAAAAGTCAGATCTCAAAATGTTAATCAGATTCAGAAACATAAAACATGACAATTTAATGGTGTTTGGTTAAAACTGGAGAATTTTAAAGTTCTAAATATCTTACATTGAATTCTAATACTTTTTTTAATTATTAGATATAAAATGCTTACAATTTTCAGTGAAAATTAGACTTGGTAATTTATATTTCTTGTTTATACAGTACAATTTGCTGATGAAAAAATGTGCTAAACTTATTGATTCATGACCATAATTGTTTAATTATTTATCATTGCGGAATTATATTAGCATTTATAATAATGCAGATGTGCACAAAGGCTAAGAAGTCATATACAGCTTTTGTTTTGTGTTTGCTATGCTGAAATTAGGTTGATCCAGGTTGTGTGCATACTGCATATTGTAAGTGTTGCAACTCTGCATCTCTCAGTTTTACTGGAGTTACAGCAGGTCTAACCAATAGCCACAATTATGAAAATGCCCCGATAGCTAATAAAGTATATAAATCCAAAGCTAACAGCATCACAAAAGAAGTCTCTTCTCAGCTTGATTCTTCTGTTACTATGATGTGCATTAAATTCAGCGCAACACCTGCACAGCTGTTGGCTTCATACCACCCACATCAAAGGAACAGCTCGTGTACGGCACAAGAGAAGCCAACGAGCTGAGCACCACAAAAAATTACAACCATTTCAGCTGAGGCCGAATTCTTCTGCATGAGGCCACTTAAAGAGGAACATAACTCCTGATATGAGAGAAATGCATTCCTTTAATTTTCAACCTTATTTTAAGGGATCGTAAACTCTGGAAGAAAATGACAGATGCCTCACTTCAGTCTCTCCTCCCCTCTGTGTGCAAAATCACAGAATCACAGAATCGTCTAGGTTGGAAGAGACCTCCAAGATCACCCAGTCCAACCTCTGACCTAACACTAACAAGTCCTCCACTAAACCATATCACTAAGCTCTACATCTAAACGTCTCTTAAAGACCTCCAGGGATGGTGACTCAACCACTTCCCTGGGCAGCCCATTCCAATGCCTAACAACCCTTTCCGTAAAGAAGTTCCTCCTAATATCCAACCTAAACCTCCCCTGGTACAACTTTAGCCCATTCCCCCTCGTCCTGTCACCAGGCACGTGGGAGAACAGACCAACCCCCACCTCGCTACAGCCTCCTTTAAGGTACCTGTAGAGAGTGATAAGGTCGCCCCTGAGCCTCCTCTTCTCCAGGCTGAACAGTCCCAGCTCCCTCAGCCGCTCCTGGTAAGACTTGTTCTCCAGACCCCTCACCAGCTTCGTTGCCCTTCTCTGGACTCTCTCGAGTGCCTCCATGTCCTTCTTGTAGCGAGGGGCCCAAAACTGAACACAGTACTCGAGGTGCGGCCTCACCAGAGCCGAGTACAGGGGGACAATCACTTCCCTAGACCTGCTGGCCACTGCTTCTTATACAAGCCAGGATGCTGTTGGCCTTCTTGGCCACCTGAGCACACTGCTGGCTCATCAAATCTATTCTCTCAAGGAACTACAATAAGACCAACATACATCCCTTTCTTGAAAGCCGCTAAAATAGCTTTGCCATGGGTTTCACACGGAATTTGTAACACTAAGTGCATCTTTCTGGACTCATACTTTTGACATATCAATAGTCAAGGTTCCCTTTGCCTGTCCCCTCTGCGCTCTTTTCACCTAACACTATTTACTAACACTAACACTATTTACTGGTGATACCTTTTCATAATTAAGAGCCTGTATCAAAGCAGTTTTAACACCATTTAAGCAGCTTTTCTAAGGAATCAAATCTAAATGAAAAGGCAAAGTATAAAAATGCTCCATCTTCCACTGTGCATAACTGATTTGCTCTGCATTTCATCCTCAGGGAGAGGTGCAGATTCCAAAAGACGGGGAAGAAGGACCATTCACAAAAGCAGCACCACACAACCAGCGAGCACTGCATGTCTATTTTACATCCACATGTGGTAAGTATCTCTAAAAGCACCCTGCTGACTACGCTCCGGCCATTTCTGCAGGATTGTTTATCACAATTCACAGAAGTGAGTATTTAACCTACTGACTCCTGCATCACATCATGGGCCAGGAATTTGTTTCTTTTGTTAGATTAATATTGGTGACAGAATAACACACTCATTAATGGAGATAATGATTATACAGTGAGGTAGAATAACAATTCTTCCAACATACTGTACAAAGGAGTCTTCAACTTCATTAATTAATAAAATTTATTAAAGAATACAAGACAATCAAGGAAAACACATTTTTGTTAAGCAGCTTCTCAGATGCGGACTATTTGCTCAGCAACTTTAAACATACCAGCTCATTACAGCAAGGCTGCACATGCCACACAGAGGGACAAGGGACAGGAGAACACACCAGCCACGTGTCCCCCCCACCAGTTAGCAGGGGCAGAAGCCCCCTGCAAGGCTGTGAGGGGCTGAAGAGTACAAGACGTAAATTTAGTTCTGGCTACCAACATGCTGTCATCAACTGTCCGGGGGACTTACTGGCTTTGCTTAGCAAGGTAGTACAGGGTTGTTCACCTGTGCCTTCAGTATTCAAACTATTCAAACAGTTTTACAGGAAAAGAGGTTGCAAGAAAGAGGAAGGTTACTATGTCTGCAAGATTAAATTCCCTGAATCACACACATGAATTTGCATTGTATTTTTGACCTTCTGTTCCTCTGCTATAAGAAAATAATTGATCAGAATGCCATGCAGATAGATGAATAGGAGGATAATTAGGATATGCCTGAGTGTTGTAGACATGCCACAGCGGCCACGGGATAGAAGGTATCTCACCGTACTTTGCGTACCCTGCTTTGTTCAAATGTAGATGCCTTTTGGAAAATTATGATGAATTGAGATCTATTTTTATTGACCTATTTTCTTCACCTTAGTTGGTGTCATATCTACATTCAACCAGAAGTGGTTGGGAAGACCAAATTACTAATAGTTAGCCCCCATTTCAAGTTTGAAGTAGTATTTAGATGCCAACATCTACCCATAATCCAGACAAACGTCTAACAGGTAGGAAGTGAAGAACTATGCTTTCATGTGATATTCATGGCCTTGCCAATGTTTGCTGCAAAACTTTAGACATCTGACAAAAAATATAAAACTTAAATTTCATCTAATATTTCTCCCCCTCACTCTGTTCTTGAGATAGAAGGAACTTTGTAACCAAAGACAGCAAGGCAACATCTAAGGAAGATGTTTTGAGGTTTATTTTGGTTCCTGTTCAGGACACGGTATAGTCACCAGCAAGTCACTTCTGAGTGTCAGAATTTATTATTTTTCTTGGCTGTCCAAATGGAAACTGAGCTCACTTCTTGCAGAAGAAGCACTTATGACTCCTAAATCCTGACTCAGTATTTCAGTTTATGTATTTTGAAAATAACAATCACCCACCAGTTAGTCCTTATTAAATGATTAAATGTTGTGTAAAGTCACTACATTTATACAATGCTGATGCGACCCATTAGTCTAAATACTCCTTTTTCCCCATAAGCTTCACTCTGGAGCAAGAGCACTTGCAGTGAAGCACCATAACTGCATGAATTTGGACTTCGTCCTTAAAGCTCATGTCCCCAGACTCAGACAAAGCCCTGCAGGAACTACCCCAAGAAAACACTGAGCTAAAATGCTTAATTAAAAAAAAATGAAGTGGAATTGAAATGAATTTTTGCAGCAATCAGTGCAACGATTCAATGTTTCCTTGGAAAGCCTGGCTCCTCTCCTCCCAGGTTGCCCTTCCCTTTTTCCCCTCATATTTTCATCAATTTAAAACTTAAATCACCAAAACAATTGTGTGACTTTCAAAAATGCTTGAAATGTGTAAGCGTGAAAATACATTTTGTGTGGCTGTGTGCAACCATGAAACATTTGATTAATGAAGAGATTGAAGCTGTATCTGTTTTGTAAGTTGCCTGGCTCTGTTGTCACCAGGACCGTACTCCCACAACTTTATAATGGCTAATAAGAAAGTATGACTGGAGTACAATGCATAGGTTTTGTCCTTCATTAGAAGGATTATTTTTCATCATACTAGATCTTACTTTTCCTATAAAGTAACTCTTTGAACTAAAGCCTACATTCCTCTTTTCTTCCCACACCAATCTCCTACTTGCCAATCCTCATGATTCACACATACATGGTGTTTTCCCTAAAGCTTTTCATAATTACATCGCAATTAATTCCTTAAATTAAAAAGTGTTTTGAGAAGTCAAATGTAGAGACAACCTCAGAAATATTGCCAATTTAACCTAACGGCCTCCAAACCAAAAGGTAATGAACAACAGATAAAAATCACTTGAAGAAAGCCTCCTTATGCATAAGCCAACATCGAGCTTCTGGGGAGCCTGTCTGGTGGTGGCGAATGCTTGGCTGCAGCAATGCTACTGTTCATAGTGGTTTCCAGATTTGAGCATGGGGAACACACTGTGAAGTTGTCCAGGTATCAGCCAGTCTTGCTGCACAGATCCCATGAACTTTATACTTCTTCAGTACAGGAAGGTACAGGCCCTGACCCAAGGCCACAAGGGGAAAAGTGGTAAAATCTCAGATCTTCCATTCTCCAGATGGATGCCTTGTCACAGACCTGCAGATCCCAGACCAGCCTCTTGTTTCTGTAACATCCCACCCCACAGGACTTCCCAGAAGGCCTGGGCTTTCCACTCATGCTGCAGCTCGCACCCACAACCAGCTGATCTCTCTCTTCAGCTCCTTCAGTCTCCAAATGGGAGGTTGATGCCACGTTCACATAGCCCATGAGCAGCCATGCAGTCCTTAACACGTTGCACTCTCAGATGATGATAACTCCGCATGGGAGAGCCCTTCTGTCCTTCTCCCCCACCAGGAGGAGCACCCCTTTCTGGTGATACCAGAACCAAATGCACTGATGCGCCCAGACAGAGGTCAACATCAGCTTGGAGGGAAATGCCACCTGCACAGCACAGAGCACATTGTGCACACAAACGAACACCTTATACACTTCAAAATGAGCAGGAGGCAGTGAATTTATCATCTTCTTTGCAGAGAGGGTACCCTGCTTCTTCGGTCTGTTCACAAGCACCTCCTGGACTTAGAGTCCAGAAAGGGCTGCAGTTTAACGGAGCCAAATGTAATTCACCACATAAAAATAAATCAAGGTAAATAAACAAAAACCTCCTTTTTCCTATGCCTGATGGCAGTAAACTCACTGAAGGCCTTTCCAAAATGGAGCAAGCAGAGGCTGAGCCATCTTCTCTGCACTGGTCATCTACAAAGCCCCACCGGGGCAGTCCTGCCCCCTAAACCAGCACCAGGTTACATCCAGGTCAGGTTGATTTCAGAGGCTGCACAACACCAAATCAGGCTCTCAGGCTTTTCCTACAGGGCACGGCTCCCACTGCGATGTGTAAGAGGTAGCCCAATATTTTTATCAGACCCCAACAAGAACTGAAACTAAAGAGACAGCGAAAAAAAAAGAACCTTTTAGGAGATCAAGCACAGTTTTGTCAGGGAATAATAAGGGTAAAACACGAGATATCTTAATCTTTATCCCGTATTCAGACGGGATATAGCCAAAAAGCAAGGAACAATATCTGAAATGTTCAAAGAATACTATGCCAGCACTTATCTGGTGACACTTGAGATGAAGAAGATAATTGAAAGGATGATTGCATTGGGCTTGTTGTACTCCATTGATAAGAAAGGTTTTAGAGAGCCCATTCAGTATGCTCAGCCATGATACAAGATGCCAGGAGAAAACACAGTATTGCGGCAGTGACAGTACCTCGGATCTATGAAACGTTAAAATGAAAGATAAAGAAGGCTCTGAAAGAAGCAATATTGAGCACAGCTCACTTGACGACAAACATTTGGATGAACGTCTAGACGTCAGAATACCTCTTAATCACTGCCCACTGGCTGTCAGCTTGCATTCCCATGCAAAAATCTGCCCATAAATTAGAATCCTTTGCATTTCCCCCTTTGATAAAGGCCAATAAGAAAACCACCACCAGCCAGAATCATGCATGGCTGTTCTCTCGGGATCTGCCAGAGGGGCTGACACGAGGTCCAAAACCAGGAAAAACACGAGGTGATCACTTGTTTTGCTGCTCTATTTATTAAACATCTCTTGCTTGATTATAACTAAGCACTAAGTTTTTGCAATACTAGCAAAATCTGTAACGGTTTCTATAACTCTCATGATATTCTAAGCTAACTTCAGAGGCAGAGCAATTTACCAGAACTGCAGCTTAAACAAGTTTGAATTTCATTTGCTATATATATGAAGAGAATGCTCTTACTGAAAAAAGAAATGCATGAGCGCACATTAAAGCAGAGCTTTGATTCTGAACTCTTTATCCTGAACTCTGAACAATGGATACTTATGAATCATTTGTGCTGCATACTGAAGCCTTTTGAACTGGTAACAAGAGAAATCAGTTCTGCTAATGCATCTCTCATCCCAGATCTCTCACTCATCCAGATTTTAAATCTGAAACTTAGAAGAATAAGACCAGTTTTTTGGAAGGACCAAGAGTATTTTAGAAAACTGGTCAGACAGGAGGAGAATTTCTGGATGGGGCAATAAGTAGATTGTGTACAGGTTCTGATATTCAAGACCAAATGTTTAAAATAAATAACTGAATAATGTGGGGAAGAGGCTTCACAAAATCACAGAATCACACAGAATCACAGAATCGTCTAGGTTGGAAGAGACCTCCAAGATCACCGAGTCCAACCTCTGACCTAACACTAACAAGTCCTCCACTAAACCACATCACTAAGCTCAACATCTAAACGTCTCTTAAAGACCTCCAGGGATGGTGACTCAACCACTTCCCTGGGCAGCCCATTCCAATGCCTAACAACCCTTTCAGTAAAGAAGTTCCTCCTAATATCCAACCTAAACCTCCCCTGGTACAACTTTAGCCCATTCCCCCTCGTTCTGTCACCAGGCACGTGGAAGAACAGACCAACCCCCACCTCTCTACAGCCTCCTTTAAGGTACCTGTAGAGAGCGATAAGGTCTCCCCTGAGCCTCCTCTTCTCCAGGCTGAACAATCCCAGCTCCCTCAGCCGCTCCTGGTAAGACTTGTTCTCCAGACCCCTCACCAGCTTCGTTGCCCTTCTCTGGACTCTCTCGAGCACCTCCGTGTCCTTCTTGTAGCGAGGGGCCCAAAACTGAACACAGTACTCGAGGTGCGGCCTCACCAGAGCCGAGTACAGGGAGACAATCACCTCCCTAGACCTGCTGGCCACACTGCTTCTTATGCAAGCCAGGATGCTGTTGGCCTTCTTGGCCACCTGAGCACACTGCTGGCTCATATTCAGCCGACTATCAACCAGTACTCCCAGGTCCTTCTCTGCCAGGCAGCTTTCCAACCACTCATCTCCCAGCCTGTAGCTCTGCTTGCAATTGTTGCGCCCCAGGTGCAGGACCCGGCACTTGGCCTTGTTGAACTTCATACAGTTTGAACTTCATACAATGTTTTGCACTGCTTGTACTTGGGGTTTGGAGGGGCAATATTCTCACTCCGCAGTATGCAGCAAAACTAGAGCGTAGAGGTCCTAATGAACAGTATGGTATTAAATTAAGTTTCAGATGTGTATAAAACATTGGATTAAAGTATAGGAACCTCTCCTATATAGTGGGATAAAATAGGTCTTCACTGTGAAAAAAAAATACAAAGCTACAAATTCATTCATAAGGAAAACAAAACCTTTACTATTACTATAAATGCTTTCTACATAAGCCATCTTTAGTCCTTCCGTACATATTACAATTAATAGAAAATGCTCCAAACACAAGTCTTCTAGTTACGACATTTATATAAACTTGGTGTAACAATTCCCATGTTTGAGGATACCCTTCACAAAAACAGATCAAGCTCAAATTAAAAGTACTAAAAGTTCAGCCTGCAGTGGCACATGGACAGATATGTTCCTCCAACTCCAGGCTTTTGAGAATTCCTTTTAAGCAGTAGAGAAAAGTGTGCAAAAAAGCTACTGAAACTTTTATAGGAGATAAATTGCACAATACCAACCTGATTAAATTTCAAATGCTATCAACTTTTGCTTAGAGCCTAAGATAGGGAGCAGACCTGAATTGAGAGTGCAGCTATCGAAAATGCTTTCCAGGCAGGTCCAGACGTGTGCCTAAATGAATGTCCACATTAAATGACAATGTCACTAACGACAGAAGCATTGAAAGATCAAAATGAAGTGCACAATCAGAACTCCACATTTCAGTGCAAAATTCACCCTTAATATTTAGCAGCAATGGCCACCAGATGATAAAATGCCTGCAGTGGACCAGGAATTCAGTGCACATGCCTGTACAGTGGACAAGCTGGCATTAGCACACTGCTAAATCATAGCTTATAGGTAAATGCTGCTGTAGTCATATGCCTGTGCTAGAGAAGAGAACCAGTCCACTAAAAATAAGACAGCATTTTTTGTCCCCTCTCCCCATCCTGACCCAAGATGGGGGAGCACAGCTCACTGACAAAAGCACATTTACTCTGCCAGTTCCCCCGGTCAGCACCTTCCAGCCCTGCTCAGCCACCAGGATTGTGCAGGGCAGAGGGGGCTGGTGCTGGGTCGGGGCAGAAGGGAACCAGAGGTGGGCGATGAGGAGCAGCAGCTCTCACTGCTCCAGTGCCCCTTGGGTCCCTCTTCAGCAGTGACGTCTGCCAAAAGGTGAGCACCACCCGCAGCCCGCGTTGGGGTGCAGGTATGTTTTTGCCATGGCTTCTTCCCATGGGGATGACTTTGGGCAGCATGCATTTCATCCGTGACTGTTATTGAATTCTCAGCTTTCTGAATCCACGTATAGCCTCAGCATTTCCTCAGACTTGATTATTATTCTCTTTATTAGTGTATATGCAGCTAGTAAGATTAGATGATGGTAGCATTTCATAAACGCATGCCATAAATACTTTCTCATATGCCAAACTGAAAGCTTTCTCTCTCATGTTTGGTGACCCTCAAATCACACTTCTTTCAGATCACCCAACTGTTACAGTAACAGCAAAGAAACAGGATGCAAATGGTAGGATTCCCCCTGCCCCTGCACACTTCGGGCTGTATTCACAAAAAAGGACAACCTCCCCTCTGACACGCAGCCAGCTCTGGAGTAAAAGCAATCCTAGAGAGGGAAGCAACATAACCTCCTATACAATTTTGGGGACAAGACAGGTTTTGCACAAGCGAGCTCTGCTTGTCTAAAGCAACCACTACGGTAACACAAATTTCTCCTTTGCAGAAAGAGTAAGCCTGGAAGCCGTCCTGCATGCTAAGTAGCACGGCACATTGATCACTAACTTTGTGAAAGAGGTCAAAAAAATTTTTGAATCTATATTTTCAAGAAAGCTAAGAATAAGATTTAGCTAACCAAGGAGTTTTCCTGCAATTGGGACAACAGCAACAGTAAAGGGAGCGGAGCCCAAACCACCAACGCAGTGGTGCAAGGTCTCATTTGCAATGCTAGAGCTGCTTTATATGCTGAGCTCCCATCCTTCAACAGCAGGTCAATGTTTTAATGTGGATTGGGCACATAAATGCAGATCAATTTATGCATTAAAAAAAATCATCTACATGTGTATTTATTTCAATTTCATTTTAGTGAATCAGGTCCTGATTCAATGCTAACTGAAAACCCTTGAAATAACTGTGAGCTTGCTCATAGCCAATTCTGTGTCACCGCTATGAAATTAGTAGTGAAATTAAATGGCTCAACAGTGCTAAGACATTCCCCAACTACTCCAGCAAGCAGTCGCACACCTCTAAGGTTAACAGGATAAAGGCTGGATAAAGAAACTACTCATTATACCAGCTCTACAAAGAAGCAATTATGAGACTTTATAAAGTGGTTTCAAATATATTTTGCAAACTAGGACTCAGACAAATATTAGTGGCAGCAAATTACAGTACTTAGCAGAATTATCACCAGAAAAGAGACTCTTTTAATCTATAAAAAATATCAACAAAAGATGTAAATATGGACTCCTCTATGGGTGGTATATCTTGAAGAAAATATACATCTAATCTCACAGTGTGTTACCTCCAGTACCTGGAGAGAAGGTTAACAATTCAGAGCTGTTTCCTACAGCTATAGAATATATTTTGATGTAGATTTGTAGATATCACAGACTTAAAATCTATTGTATAATCACAGGGCAAGTGCAAGGAACCTGGGGACATACTTCTCCATGGTAAAGTGCTGGAACACTGGCTTTCATTTTAATCAATGCTACTCCCTGTTTTTAACAAATTATATTTCATTCTGTGGCCTTTGGGTTCCATTTTTCTTAGCATAAATAGTGACAGTGTTTTCAGCACCATGAGTACAAAGTGCAGGCTGTACATTAGCATTACACACACACTTACCTCCACGTGCAGGAGGTGAGCAAGGGGAAGGAGAGAGCGAGCCCCTGGCACCTCCTGACCAGCCCCACATCCTGATGTCCCCTTGCATCACCACAGACCTGGAGCAACCGTACTGAGGTACCAGCAGATCTCTCACTGCTCTGGGTTAAATCACACATGCCAGCAACGAATCTGTTGGTAATCCACAGATTTTCAGCCCAATTTCCCCAAGCACTCCATTCCCAGCATTCCCATTCGAGTCAGCACCTCAGGATGTCTAGCAATTACTGCAGGTTACATTAGGGTAAAACACAGGAGAATTTGCCCATCCTGTCACGCACACTTCATGTATGAATTCCCTGAACAGCGAGCTGCAACCCAAGAAGTCAAAGATCCCTCCAGCTTTGATCTCCCCCTTGCTCAAAGCACAAAGCTCTCAAATGGAGACCAGCACTCGCTGAACATGATCAACTGCTGTCACAAACAGAAAACACTTCTGTGCTTCCCTGACATCTCTTGCCCTTAAGTTTTCAGTCTCTTTTCCATCAAAGGAATAACATGCGTGCTTCAAAATTCCTGCCATTAAAATCTTACACAAAAACTTTTTCAGATGGCACTCCAGAGATCCGGGCAGCAGTCAGATCACACACACGGGTGTGCGGAGCAGGCCACTTCCAGGGTGGTGGCAGTGACCACAGCCACCTGCTTCGGCAGGGAGCCACCACCAGGCAGCCTCACCTGCGAGCATTTAGTGGCTTCCAGCATCTGAAGCCCAGGGCATCAGCTCAGCACAACCAGGGAATGAGCTTCCATGGGCTGTTTAACCCTTCCCTGCTTCACTCATTTTAATTTGTGCTTGGCAAGCTCCAAAACATTCAAGAGGTCGGGTTTAGCTTAATTAACAGACCACAAAAATCCAGACAGTCATCCAAACCTTCTGAGCGCTTGGAGTGTGGGAAAGTAAAGCAAGAACACCACGTGCCAGCAATTTTGATGAAGATTGCTTGTGTTTGCTGCTCAGAACGAGGCTTGAAAATACCAGAACCATTTCTCCGCCTCAGACTGAACATGAGCACCACAGAGATCCCGCTGAAAACCTAGTGCAGAACACCCAGGCTCTGGTGTATTACCCCTTGCAGCTGCTGATTTTCCAGTGCCCCTCAGTTACTTTTCAGCCTTGTCCCCAGGAAAACTGCCAGGGACGCCACTTCTACCTGCATTTACGGCAATATACTATCTCTCAAGTTTCCTCCAGCAGTTGCTTCATTTTTAAAAAATGCTTTCCTACATTTAGATAAACCATGCTCCCCTCTGTTCCTCGGGTGGGTGTAATTCACCCCAATTTCTCCATGTTTGGTATTCAACTCTTGGACAAAACAGCACAGAGCCGCAGCATTAGCAGATTCCTGAAGGGACCATCCTTTTCCCTTACTGTTTGGATAATGGTTGCTCCACAAGATCAATTAAAAGACGAAAATGAAAACAGGAATTGATACCTGAGCCTAGGCCCTTGCCCAAGCTGAGGGCACTGACAATTGCAGAGATAATTTAGTGGTGCTCGTCTGCCCTCGTTTTGTCTATGTTTATTTATGCATCTTTCTATTACAAGCATAACGCATTAAAGTCAATAGCCTACTACTGCTTATCAGAAAACAAGTGGAGCCAGACCTGGACTTCTATAAATAAGATTTACTCTATTGGCTAAATAATGACATCTAAACTGGTCTGATTTAACTGACTATGGCAGTTCTTAGAGCAAAATTTAATTACACTTTGTACTTATTACAGTTCCTTTGTGTGCCTCTTGCTTCCCAGCAATTTTGAAATATAGACTTAAGTCTGCTATACAATACATCTCCATACCTATAGTGACATGTGCTAACAGATGGCACTGTGCGCATGGAGCAGCAGATCAGCATGAGTTGTCATTTGTGGTGGCCAGGTTTTCCCTGAAGTTATCGTGGCCCTGCGCAAAATGGCATGAAGCAATCACCAGCCATTTCCCGCTGGATGGTGAGAGCATGACTCAGCACTGGCGCTTTTTATAACGTATAAACACTCTACTTTCTAGAAATGCTTTTATATTTATGGAGTGCATTCATTATGGAAGCCTGCTAAGTAACCAATGCATCGGGATGATGCTGCTGAACCATAAATGCAGTGAGAGCGCTGACATTTCGGAGCCCTGGGTGGGCTGCGGAGCGTGCCGCGCCTCCACTACGGAAGAGGCAAAGACCGCGTGCTTGTGTATATCGGGTAATATTGCTCTATAAAATTATATTAGACATGCATTAGGGACTGTAACAGAAGACAGCCAGAGTAAAGGATATGCGCAAGCAGGAAAGAAGTGCAGGCAGGGGCGGCGAGCAGCATGAGCCCGACTCGCTCCTCTGGCCGGGGAAGCCACCAACATACCCCACAGGCTGGGGGCTGCAGGGCTATGCCTAGAGCCAGAGCTCCAGGGCAGCTTTCACACACACTTCTCTGTGGTCTGAGGAAATTCAGGGTTGACCTGAGGTGTGGTTCTGCCTTACCTGTGAGTGACACACTGCAATATTAAGAAAACATGCCATGATGCAGGTGTAGGCACACATTCTTGATGCAGTTTAAAGATGGGATGTCCTAAAACCTCACCTTTCCTCCAAACTCTCACGCTTTAAAGCCTCATAGGAGCTATCCAACACCTGCTACCATTATCTTGTGATCACATTTCCCACATTCACACCATAGGCACTTTTTGGCACAGCTTTATAGGTACCTGCAGACAGCCTCGATGCCCGGAGCCGTAGAGCTGCTGCCACCTCACCACAGCTAGGTGCAATGCCCCAACACCTGCCCGATTTCAAGCCTCTCAGAGGCCGGGCCGTCAAAGGGCACCATGGGAAATGTAGTCCTGTCCTCCTCCTCCTCCCCCCCACCTCACACATCCATGTGGGACCCTCTGACCAGAGATGTAACATTTGGGGGGCCCAGGCTCAGCTGGAACATCCCCAAGATGCAGTCAGAGCCTGCTCCTTTCTTCACAGCCTCTAAGGACACAACTGGCCCCTGCCATTTGGGACCCTCACCTGGGAAGAACTTCCACAGGGACTACATTTAGTTGTACTCATTGCCACAGCAGATTTTTTCTGATGCCTTTTTGTTTTTAGCTGTTATGACTGCCCAAGCACTGAATATTTATATTTTTTACAGGATTAATTGTCCTTCTATTGATGCCTGAATTCAAGGTCTCACAGCAACATCCTCCAAACCTGTTATAGAGGAAAATCAGAATTTTGTAAATGATTGGTGGAATATTCTTAGTTTGTGTGCTTGCATGTAAAGAACCACTTACATGCTGCTTTAAATACAACAAAGTGGACCACGAATATTTCAGAGGATAGGATGTTACTAAGCAGATAAGAATTTCAGATGCAAACCTGAAAGTATAATTGGCATATGGGCAAGTAGTAGGAAACTGTTCAGAATATATTTTCCGAAGATCTAAGTTTTCACCATTTCTCTGCAGTGGAAATGCACTAGCACACACATTTTCATCATCAAAACTCCACAATGTCATGACCTATCACAGAACTGTGGCCTTAGGGCCCAGTAAATTAATGTAAAGTAATTGCAAATGTTTGTTGTTTCCTTTCAAAATGCAAAATACAGAATGAAAGCTTCAACCAACACTGTACCAAAAGACCTGGTTTCATTAGGTGATGGTACAAGTGGGGAAATGCTCTCTAAATGCTGGGTGCTAGGGTCCAGCCCGAGCGTGGCTCAGCCGGGGCATGTGGCACTGCGACCTCTGGTCTATGGGGTCCCTGCCGCAGGCACTGAAACCACTGGGGGATGCACAGGTCCCAGGCCCACTGCTCACATTGAGGGAACCCGTCTGGAAAATCCTCAAGCCAATTTTTTTTTGTTTACACTGGAGAGGTTTGCTATCAGGGAGTTTGGTGTTCTATCAGAAAAATGAAATTCGTGTTTCTGCAGACCTTTTTATCGTTTCAGACATGTTTTGATCTCGCTGTGTTGAAATTAACCACTGCTGTTTAGCATGCTTCCTTAACACCTGTTACAAGAATATAAGTTTGCATTAGATTCTGCATCTACAGAAACATTTTTCTTTCAAGCTATAAGGCCAAAGAAGAAAAAGAAAAAGAAATCAGAAAGATGGGTCCATCTTTAATTACAGCAGTACAAATATAACACTGGCAAAACCCTGCAGAATAGACACCTCTTAGCATTTCCCTCTCAGAACCACAGCAAAACACATGAAAGGTCATATACAAGATAGGATTTGACACAATAAGATTTCACTCCCATGTTAATGCACCTCAGATCAAGCCTGCAAAAGTGAAATAATAAATTTAGGAAAACAAGCAAAATGACCCTACTGGTTGGTTGGTTTTCTAGATACCATCTACATATTTTAGAAACGTACAACCTTCTAATAGAAATGAATAAACTACTCAACCATAAAGTTGCTATAGAAGATATGCTTGTTCTGATTGGAAAGGGCATCTGCTATCTGCAATATTGATAATACTTTTCAAATTTCGTCTGCTTTTGTTTGCATTCTGTGTCCTCTGTTTAAACACACTGGGAATAATAATGAATCCCAGCATTATCTCCACTTTTTCAAGGCCGAACATATAACTTTATCACAAAAATAATTAAAATTCTTTGGCACTCTTGTATCTTTTCCATTAAACGTTATCAAGCAATGACAATAAACTAACATCAGTCCAAGGCTGCCCATATGCTGCTTTTAAAAAGAATGCATTTGTCCCAGGGTGAGATACATGAATTTTGTGTTTACAGGGTCAAACAATTCCAAAGTTTTTTACAGTGTAAGGACTAAAAATCTGTGCATGCACACACACATGCACATGCGCGCAAATGCCCACACATACAGACATACACAGAGCTGAGGATGGTGGGTTCAGGGGGAACACCTACAAACTGGCTTGTTAGAACTTCCTTTCACAGACAGATCTTAACAGTTTCACAATTTGGAGAACTAAAGATGTAAATATTTTGCATATTTGTACAACACAGTCAATCCAATAAATGATGCTCTGAAACATTCTTGGATGTGACATGCAGTTAATCTCAGCTGTAGTCAATATAGTTTTTCCTGAAGTGAATTTCATATACAGGGCTATATATTATCTTCTACACATAAGAGTAATGTTGCAACTTTATTTGGAAATTAATAATTTTACTTTGGTATGTTTATCATCCTTTTTAAACCACATTTCCTTTGTTATCTAAGGTAAAGGAAAATAAAACATATCCTCTGATTAATCATTGCTCAATATTGGTTAATCCTCATTAGTTATTTAAGAAAGAAGCCACCAATAGTTCATTTTTCACATACTTCTGATAATTTGCCAGCAAAAACAGTATAGGTTTTAAAATACATTGCTAGAATATCTGACTCTGAAGTCTCTATAATTTTTATTACATGTGCTAACTTCTGCTTAAAATGTAGTAAAGCAATGATGTTGATCTCATTTCAATACCACATACACAATATTGCATAGTAATGCACTGGCTTTTATAAGCCAGGAAACAGTACCAACTCACTAAACAGATCCATCAGGATAATTGAAGAACTCATTTCAGGAGAACTCCCATGTGAAGGCAGAAATGTTAAAAGATGTTAAATTTTCTTTTTGTGTATTGTTGGCTCGCTTGATAAGCAGAAGCAAGTTTATACAACTCTGCAGCTAGTGTAGAATGCTTAAGCAAGAAATCCATAACTTTTAATATGATGAGATTGTCCTGCTAGGAGAGATGGATTTTTTCCAATATCACTGCTAACAAACAAGTTGAGTTTCCTGTATCAGCACATTTCTGTTTCTACTCTGCAGCACACATGTGCTTCATTTAGAAACAATACATGGCTCAACATTTTTGGCATATTAAAAATGAAATAAGTACGTTAGACTAGTTGATGGACAGGTATCCTAACAGGTTTCCTTGGAGTACAAAATCTTATAGACACGCTGACAAGGTTGGGGGAAAAAAAAAATAAAAAAAAAAAGGTAGAAGCGTGAAGTTATTTGTGTTAACTTCACTTCCAAGATTTAGTGGCAATGTTACTTACTAGAGTGACTGCTTGGTGGACAGATAACGTCACACAGCATCTTATTACATGATTTCAAACCCCTATGCACAATCTCACTTGCTGCAGAAAACTTAAATATGTTTCAGGTAGGAGCTAAATAAAAGACATTACTTTTCATCTGCTTTTTCACTTAATGCTAATATAGTCACTTGTCAGTGGATGTAAAAGTAAAAGAGACAAGGGTTTATTTTTATACCTCACAGAACAGCAACTGGTGATTTCCCTTAGATCATTGTTTTTGTGTGTGCAGGCGCTAAGCTTTTTTCTTTTAATATTTTAGACATACTTTATTTTTTATTCAAAACAGTTTTATCCCAACTCTGACACACCCACATTGTCAGGAAGGGAGGTGTGATGTTTAAACTTTACTGGGTGTCTTTTCTCATTATATCTCATGAATGTAGGTGGTGCATCTCATTACTCCTAGGTCTGATCACCAGGCTCACGTTACTCATTTTGTCGCAGGCTGGGCTGCAGACATGGCTTTGTGGCTCACTTCAGAGGACATATGTAGCATACGCTTCCAAGAGCTGCTGGCAGGGCTGTGGCATGGAGCTGCAGCCCTGCCGGGGCACACTGAGCAGCACCAATGCCGTTATGGGGCAAGCTGCATGCCAGCAAAAACAAAAAGGGCTGGAGTTGTGGTTTTCCACACACAACAACACAACAAGGAAAAGGCTGCTCTCTCATCTGCTCTCTCCCTAGATGACTTTGTGTTTATATTCAAAAAAAAAAAAAAAAGGCAAGGAAGTGTGAGGAGACTTCTAAAACCTCCATGAGAGGCAGAGTGAAAGTAGGGTGGTCTCCAGCCTTCCCCTGGCACCCTCAGGCAGGCGATGGGACCATGTAATCTCTGTCTGGTGAGCAGGCCCCACTGAGGGAAAGCTCTGCAGAGCTCCTGGCATGGCTGTCACCAGTGGGCAGCTGCCAGATCTGTTTTATGGGACCTGCAGGATGTGGGGCATGCCCTGGCACTGCTGAAGGGGACCGCAAGCCATACAGGCCGCAGGGATGACAGCTGAGCCAGGCCTACTCTCCTGGGCGCATGGAGGGAGTGAGCAGTGAGGAGGGGCAGCCAGGCTACAGCAGGCTGGGTGCACTCACTCCTCTCCCAGCACTCTCAGCCGTTGTGCGGCAGGATCTGCAGCCTTTGTTTAGGCTAATTACCAGGATACTGCAGTCTCATGTCTTTGCTTTCTTTTTCACCTTCTTCCCTCTCCCTACCCAACCTCCCTTTGGTTTTCTCAGGCCCGTACGCCTACTCAATTCAATTAGCCTTGGATACAGCACCGAGGCCTCAGATACCTGTAGTCATTATCCCAAGCACTTTTCATAAGAGTATGGATATTAGTCCCAAAGTCCTGGCAAAATTCCAGCTCAGTTAATGTATTTACAGTCTAACCTCCCCAAACATCTCTCTTAGTTTTAAATGTGGGAGTTATTCTCCATTTTTTCTCCTTACATTGTTGAGTAGAGTTTCTGGTAGAGTTAAACTTTTTCTCCATGGTGGAATAATGCAGGGTTTTTCAGCCTTACTGGCCTTGCAGCATTTGGCATTTTTTAAAGAGGGGCTTCTGGACTCCCGAGACTAAAAGAATCCCGCTTACCAGACCCTCTCTTTCTTTAAAAACTAGCCTCTAATTCTCCTGTAAGAAAGCTTAAAGCACAAAGCTCCAAAACAACTAGAAGATGCAACTCAAAGTCTGTTATTGTATTTAAAATATCCATGTGTTTATACTGTCTTGTTGGTGGTGCCAGGCCAGTTCTGGTGGCCATGCCCCTGGCTTTCTCCAGCCAACTCTGGGTGCTGCAGCAGCAGGGCCACGACTGTGGGCCAAGCCTGGCACATACACCTCTAAGTCACCAGGGCAGCTGTTTTAAGATGCTGTCTGAAGGTTTTGGCTGGTGCAGGCATCCCTTGTGCTCTGCTCAACCCCATGCAAACAGAGGGATGCTAAATATTACCGTGTCTTGGCCAGACTAAAGGACATGTGCCCGTTTCAGGCCCTGCAGAAGTCACACATTTAGCTCCCCAGCACTCACGTTGGTCAGTTTTCTTGCTGGGGAGATAATGGGGTGTTTGGGGCCTGATTCTTTCCTCCATCCTCTGGTGTAACTCCCAGATAGGAAAATTAAAGAACGGTTAAATAGCATGTCATTTCATCTGCAACATTATTTGCTGGGGTCGTCTCACAAACATCCCTCTTTGGCTCACACACCTACCTGTACCCCCACCCAGCTACCCGATATTCAAAGACAATCAACAAATTAATGATTTCACATTTTCAGCCCATTAAATTATTTACTGCTGGTGTCAATAGAAAGTTTTTAAAAGGTAAAATATCTTTTTATATTGACTGCCAATTCTACATGGATGTAATGGCACCAGGCAGTGTACCACATCATGAAATAAAAATTAAATTGTAGTTGGGCTTTTAAATCAACTCAATTAAAATAAAGAGATTCTTGGCTTGATATAGGGAAATATTTGTATTTCCAATTCTATTTGTTAATACATTGACATATGTGCTATTTTTTAAATGTAGCACTAAGTGCACTTTCTGTCAATGCCATAGATTTTTTAATAGACTGAGAAAATGCATTTCATTTCTTCTTATTTTCCTTCAATACATCATTTGGTTCTGCTTTTTTGCCTGCATGAAATTCATTTTCTAATGGAAATATTTGTTTTGTAAATCAAATATGTATTATGCACAAAATGCAAAGCACAAATTAAATTATGTTAATGAAATGAAAGAGATATGAAATGCATATTTCATGGACAAAACATAACCTCAGCAAACAACCATTTCTTGATAAAATCTTTAAACACAATCTCATTCTGTGACAGACATATTGTTAAAGCAGATAGCACCTCATTTAAATGGTTTCCTTTAATATTAGTGCTTAGTATATAATTGTAAATAACTTTTGGGATGAAAAACCAATAATGAAATACTGTCTTTAATAGTTTGCTATTGATGTCAGCATAAAATTTGTAGTAGTTGAATATTGGAAATTGGGAGTGCGCACACATATAGTCAAAAGCTGTAAATGATTGCATATTTAAATAGAGCTGACTAAAGCAAAGATGTTATAGATATTAGTAATAGGCAGAAAATTATGCTGACCTAACATTATTTGACAAAACCCACTGTTTTAAATTATATATTGGTTACACTTAATGAATAATAGATTCTGTAGGTGTTGTTTCTCAGATCATAATACTGATGACACTGTATGTTGGAGGCTTCTTAGTCATCCTGACAATAAAACAGGTAGAGACCACAAAGGTCACCAAAATAGAAAATTGTATTTATGGGTTTCCATACTACCCTAGTCTTCTGCAGGACAAACATTTCCAAAACAGGAGCAAAACACGCATTCCAAATTACCCGTGAACAAATACAATGGCAAAGAAAAAATAATAATAGTAATCACTTTATATAAAGCTGGGGATTTCATGTAGGTTTGGGGCTGCTTTGGAGTCATTATATGGATTCCATTGATCTGTTGGGTTTCATCACTGTTTTGCTATTGATCAGATTCGATGGGTCAGCCCACATCTGCGCGTACATCTCTCCATCTACCTCTCTGAACGTAGATTAAATCAAGAACAGAGCTCTTGATACATAAGCCAATTCTTTCAGACATTTAAGGGCAGCAAAGAATGCATTAAAACCACCAAAGGGACATCTGTCTCTTCTCGCCTATACTATTTTTATCAACAATGCTAAGAAAGCGAAAGAACAGCATGCACGCTTAAAAGAAAAACCAGCACCAAAACTCAGATGATCATTAGAAAGCTGGGAGATGCCTGTAATCTAACAGGTGATAAGGAGACCAAAGCGCTTGTTTGAATGTTCCTATTCTTTGCATGAGAGCAGGAGAGCTATACATAATTAATTGGGATCTGCTTCATTTTCTGAAGGAGAACGTATTTGTTGTTATATTGAGTATTACAGAAGACACTTAAGATTCAGGAACTGATACCTGATAATTGTTTATCATCTCATTTTTTTTTTGCAAGGGGGGGAGCATGATATATGGGAAAATCAGGACAGTGTTATCTGGAGGCTTTTGGCTTTTAAGTCACTTTGGTTTTAGGTCTTAGCCTGGTACCATGACTGCCAATCACAGGAGTGCAGCACCCATTTGTCAATAAAGCAGGCGACCAGTGTGCGCCATCCACAGCGGGACAGCCCCCAAACCTTCCCAGTGCTGCTGGAAACAGGTGGGCTTTTGTCAGGTGCGTGGTATGACATTGTACAGGTACAAGATATGAATGCTCTTTAGGTATAAAAAGAAGAGGACAGCAAAATGCCTGAATGTGATTATCATTATAGCCGCCTTTTGCTTCTGGCGTAACAAAAAAATTCAACCAAAATAAACAGTCCAGCTGTGTGAATCTTAGCTCCTTTTGAACCAGGCCATCAAACTGTCTCTCTGCCGTAAAGTAAAAATCTTCCAAACACTCTCAGAATCCCCAGACTTGGCAATTTCCCCAGGACAACCCAGTAAATTGCTGGGGAAAAGAAGTATCCCATGTATCGTAAAATACTGGAATTTTATCCCAAACAAAGGCCAAAAACTTCAGAGGGAAAATCTGAAGCCAGAGCTCCAGACATTTAGAGCTGGAGGAAGAGTTTCCTTCCAGTGTGTCAAAGAATTCTCCTTGGCAGCTTACAGAGTTGTTTGACTGGAGCTCAGTAACACACAGAAAGCTTGATAGGGCAGAAAATGTCACAGAGAAGCAGCAGAGTTTGGGAGTGTGACTGTAACACACCTTGAGGGCCACTGAGCAAAGTCTCCAGCTATCAAAGGCAACAGTGTCACTACAGTTCTGCTGCCGGGGCATTAACAGTCAGAACTGGTTGGGTACATCCCTATGCCATGAAAACACTTCCAGTCCTCCTGTATGGTGTTTGGGTGAAAACCACAGGACAAACACTATTTGGAGTCAACGGAATTACAGATATATAAATCAGAAAAAAATCTGGTCCCCAACAGTTCCATTGTGTATATATTACCTATAGAAGAATAATGGATGCTAAATCTAAATTGTGCTTCCTACACTTATTTCATAGGAAATACAATTTTTTATCCATTTTATCAATTTTCTAAAATGAATCTGTCCCTTTTTCATTATCAAATTTCGATCTCATATCATTTCCAGCACCACCCCAAGCCATTCTGGAGTTCTCGTTTACATCACTAGAGATTAATATTAGGTGTTTGTAAAAGGAGGATATTAGCTTCTCCCTTATATCTGTCAAAATTAATAACTTCTCTATCACAGATAACTCCAGGTCAATATTAGATTCACAGATGTGGCCAGGAATAAAATGTATGGAAATATAATATCTCATTTATAAGTATCCAAAAAGGAAAGGGGGAAAAAAAGTAAGTGTTTTCATTATTGAAATTTAGACTGCAACTGTTCAAAAGGTCAAAAGACTTTGAGGACTGAACATATCTGCCATATGGCCTTAGCCTTTCAAACAGAAAACAAATTGGAGGTCAGCCCAGAGGAGAAGAGAGAAATGAATTTCCTCCAAACGGGGCAAAGGAAGAGATCAGGATCCTCTCCGCATTGCACGTATGCTTCTATCTAAACCTACATGGTGGCCAGAAGACGGGCTCCAGACATAAATGTTTGTACAATCATCGATGCAAATACTTGGGTGATGATGGATAACAGTTATGTCTGGCAGATGTCCACCTCCTGCACAGCTGAGCCAATGTGGTACCTCCTGATGTTGCATTGATTTAAAGGGAATTGCACGTTCAAAGTGACCATATTGCAGCAAGTATATCCTGTGCCCTTGGTCCAGCAGAGACGACGTTGATTAAACTTGTTAATGGACCATACTGTTGTCTCCTAAAACCCACTGATTTAGGAGCATTGTCAGACAAAAAGCTCATGTGTGGCCTGGCAGAGGTAAGGCAGGTTCCCGGCCACCTCTTGCGCAGCACTCCTGACTCGCAGGGCTTTCTCTGACCCCAGGCATTTTTAAGAGTTGCACCAGAGACGGGCTTAAAAGCTAAACTGCACTCTTTGCGTTGGATTTCAACTGTCTCATTTGGTTCCCTAAACATGGACTTGGGAAGTTACCTCCCAGGCTTCCCAACTGAGAATAATTCTTTTAATCTTGACTGGCTCGCAGTGGCTTTCCATCCACCTGCACAGTACCACCTGCCTGTCCCTGTCTCTTCACTGCAGTTGTACCATGGAGGCAGTGGATCAATGGCTTGCACTGGGAGCATGGGCTCAGAAGATGAAGAGGAGAAGAGAGCTGAAAACGTGAGATCTATTTTTTACATAGGCTTCAAGTGAGAAGGTGAGGTAAATACATACTGTGGGAATACAACAGAGGAGAAGCTGCATGAGTTATGCCTTCAGAAGTAAATAACACAGGAGCCAGTGATTTAAAGGCTGTTAAATGAATTTTACCAACTATTTTATTCACTGTGATCAAAATTATATCACTGATGTTCTTACTAATATATCCCATTTGGCTCAATAATCTTTTATTTGTAATTACAGGTGAAAAGGTCATTTTAAAAAAGCCTGCAATGGGCTTTAAAGAATTATGCTGCTTTCATTTTGTGTTTATAAGCAATTGAGTATAGAGGATGAAATTAACTAACGCTACTTTCTATGAGAAAAATATTAAAATGTCCTCAGTTCATATCTTCATCACCCAGAGGGTTTTTCCTGTTGTTCTTCAACCACATTATTCAGTGCCGCTAGCATTGGGCCCCAGCCATGGACCTGCCAAGGGGGAACACCACCTCTACCCCTCTTCTTTCTGAGCTCCCCCAGCTCCAGATGACCACAGTAAACCCTTTTAACAGGGCTTCATTCCTTGCTGAACCAGTTAAAACTCTGCAATAATAAACAAGAGCCAGTCTTTGTTTTTCCTTCAGCTTTGGGGTCTGTTTAAAATGTGAAAAAAAAGAAGCAGCCCCACCTGGGCATGAAACAGAGGGAAAGGAGGGCAAAGCAGTTGTTTCCCCCACCCTGGACTGATGCTGCCTCCTCCTCTTCTCGATGCTGCTGCTACTTTTCTGGAAATTTAAAATAAAACTTATTAAGCCTCACTACTGCCAAGTTGTGCTGTGATGAGCTGTGGTGTGAAACCCTCTCCGCCTGCCACATGAAGGCTGAAATGTCGAGCGAGCACGCCACCAGTGCCCGGGCCCAAGGGGCTGGGTAGGTACTGGGCAACCATTAGCACCAGCACCACTCCCTCCGAAGGTCCCTTCTGAATAGGCACATTCTTCCTCCTAAGCATTCTATATACAAAATGATCCCTCTTTTTAAAGGAGAGCCTTCTCTGACCCATCTCACCACATTTCAGCTTGAAGTGCTGTTTGTCATCACTAAGCACTACTCTGCCAGCCAATGAGTGGTATTTCTCCCTGGAGTTGCTCTCTGCTTTAATAGGGTGTGAATACCTGAAACAGCACCGGTGCACTATTAATTGTTATTCATGTTTGGCTTCTAGTGGGGAAACACAAAAGCTGTTACATGAACTTTTCTACTTCAAGATGATACCAACACGTATAATATTTCAAAAGATGGGGAAAGTATCTTGGTGATCTAACCCAGCTGAACTCACAAAAACAAGGACATCTCCTCCATTGGGAAGAGTAAACTATTGAAATGGGACTCTGAGAAGATCAATTAATCAGCCTGTTCCCTTGTGTACAAACACAACCCTTAGACCTCAGTTCTCCAAGGCTTGCATATGCCCTCCTGAAGACATTCCCCACTTTTAGTTGTTTTTCTTAACATTAGAAATTAGGAGGAGAAAAAACATGTTGTCCCTTCAGGCTCAATGAGTAAGGGTTGGGTCCTCCAAATACAACCTCAGTGCTGGGAGATGAAGTCGGAGAGCTTAAGAGGAGGAGGAGTAGAAGGAGGAGGAGGAAGGCTGCTGCTGCTGTGGGGTCTTCCCACCTGAGCAGGGTAGCGATGGAGAAAGAGGAGATGCCAGCAAAGGTGGGAAATGCAACACATTGCAGGTGACTTTTAACAGTCATTAACAGAAACATTTAACAGAAATTGGAAAGAGCAGGGGCAGCCAACTCTGCTTCCCAGGCAGCCCAGAGAGGACGTGGGGCAGAGGCAGGGGAGCAGACACCCACACGTTGCTCATAGGAGCAATGGGTGGAGGCTCAGCAACCAGTGAGTGTCTCCTGACCATGAGTATGTGGGAGATTCACAACAGAGAAATGTTTCCAGCCACCAGGGCAGAGAGATACTGAAACATCCACCTGGGATAATCGGGTTTAAGATACCACCTGTGCAGTTTATCATGAGTTTAGGCCTAAGAGATTCCTTCCCACTCTATGTCCTTCTAGAAGGGGGAGAAAACAAAACAAAACAGTAATCTACAATAAATGAAATGAATTTTGATACATTTGATGGATGTTGTCACATAGAGATGGCTGGGAGCTTAAAAAAATAAAAAAGTCTGCAAATATTCATTCACATTTTTAAATGAATTTACTGCAGCCAAGTTGATTTCCCCCTGGGATTTGCTTTCTGCACACTTTTGAGCAATCAAGTTTTACTGGGCAAATGTTTGCACAAGACAAATTTCAAAATTGCATGCAGAGACAGAATTTTTTGTGTTTTCATGCCAGACATGCTTGTAGGCTTCTCCAATGAGCAGGCAGCAACAATATCATGTGATTTATCTGACCCATCACAACCAACCCACATACCTTGACTAACGAAGATCAGACACCCACAGTTGTTTGTGATCAAGACACAGAGTTGTTTTTTTAATTACAAAGCTATCCATCAGTAATTTCAAATAATAAGTAAATTGGAGGGAATTGTGATCTGTCTCCAGATAGTCTGTGAGCAGAGAAAGCAGCTAAATTTGTTGAATAAATTATTCATTATGGATTATTCGCTCAGCTCTACTGCAATAGCAGTGACATTGTTTAATTTAATAGCACATTAAGGGATCTTTTTCCTTACACAAATGAGTGCATTGCTCCCAGCAAGTTGACTCTTGAAGAGGCAGAACTGGAAACCTGTAAGAACAGCTACCCCTGTCCAAGGCTTCAATTAGGTTTTGAGTAGAGAAGACCTTCATAACACACTGCTGCCTATATTTGGCTACAGTCCCTCTGTGGAGATACGAACTTACTTGGCAGAATTTGGAGGTGTGTAAGTCTTATTGAAAAAAAAGAAAAAAAAAAAAACAACCACAGAAACAAAGCACAGGGGTTTATTTTTATTTTCTTCATTGAGAAGTTCATTGTGCTTTCAGATGGCTCTGAACACCCCAAAGCCAAAAGAAAACAACTTTTCTTTACATTTCATTTGATTGTGGGCAGGCAAGTGCAGTTTATGAGCCCTTCATTTCCTTATCTTCCACTGCAAACATTTAGCTGCTCTTCCCGGCCCCAGCTATGCTGGAGCCAAGGACTCAAAGCCAAACTCAAGAAGAGTGAAGCCCTGCCTACCAAACCAAGCCTCGCTGAACAGCCACTGCAGGAACACCAGTCTGGTTGATTTTGTTGTTCTTACAGTTTTTCTCTGAAGACAATATCAAAGATAGCGAATATTTTATAGCTCATTTATGAGAAACTGTCTGGGGAGGGAACCTCTCTGGTAATGTTTTTTTTTCCTCTGCAAAACGAAAACCTGGAAAACATCAAGGATCTACCACACAAACAGCCGTAAAACATCATTAAAACCCAGTCCTGGCCATATTCTTTGGTTTATATTTTCAGGTGTGACTCAGCCAGAGTCTCTCACTCTCACGGTGCCCAGGGCTCACCTGCATCCCTCCAGCACTGCCCATCAATGCTCTCAGCTGCACATCGGCCTCCTTCAGCACAGATAGACTGCTGCCTTTCAGTGCAGACCCAGAACATCCTTCTAGCACAGCACAAAGATGATTTTCTTGAACATGACGGGGCCAATGGCAGTCAGGGTTGGGGACAGGTGAGCCACAGTGGGTGGCAAAGGCTAGAGCTCTAAGAAACCTTCACATCAAAAAATATGATGTTTGTGGGAACCCTGAGTGCAAGCATCCACACAGACATGGGAAGGGGAGCTCCTGAGCAGGTGGAAATTAATTTTCTGCCTCTGTTGAGAATGAAAGAGAGAATAAGTAATGTACATCTTTCATTTGGGTCAAGAGCTAGAAAACTACCAGTGAGTGAACACATCAATGGGACTGCACTGCCCATTCATGGATGCTAAACATCATACCCTGAAATATCCTAAGTGACCCAAATACAACTGCGTGGAGGAACACCAGCAGAGATCCTGCTCCACTCTGATTTTTCTCCTCTGCACTTTTTGACGCTGTGCTTTTTTAAAAACGTGGCCCCCTGAGGAATGACCTGTGGGCAGTAGGTGCAGTGCAACCTCCCAGGGAATTACTACAGTGGGTGAGGAAAGGGTTCCTCCAATCTAGCAGCTTCCTCTCCAGTTTTCCATTGGCCATCCCCACCATATGTGCCCGCATGGAGCAGATCCCTGCCGGGCTGGAAGCAAGAGGAGCAAACCTTCAGACGGTGCTGGTGGCGGGGCCGGGAGAGCTGGTTGCAGCACGCGTGGGCAGCTGAGCAGGGGACACGATGGGCAGCCCCAGCTCACCTCCTGCCGCCTGCCCCCACAATGCCACAGGTCTGCCATGTGTCCAGCCTGGCCGTGCAAGACACTGACTCCAGGTCCTTTGTCCCGGCACAAAGGGCCTGATGCAGCACAGGCAGGCACTCAAACACAGTTAACAAAGTGTCCGCTTCTGCTCTATCAGGTCCTCTGTGAGCATTCCCCTTCTCTTGTGATTCTGGTTTTCAGCTACCATTATAACTCAGCATTGAAAAGAAGGTGGGAAACCTTTAGTGGCCAGTTCAGGGCTGAAATCTCTCATTTATGTATGTTCATGTGCCATATGTATCTATAAATTCCATCCAGATTTCTGGCCTTTCCACTTTCTACATCATTCTGCAGCTACAAAAGAGAAAAATGAGTATGACAAAGAAAAGCAACAGGGCACCCACAAAACAGCACAGAAAAGTAAGAGCAATGCTGCATGGATCCATTGAGTCCCATCAGAGAAACTGCATTGAGCAAGCAAGGGGCACAATGAGAAACCACCCACACAGGCACAGGCCTTCCTCCTTCCCTTTGGTACCAGCATGTATATTCCTTTCTTCGTGTATTATATTTAATACTCCATCTATATTATATATCTATATGCTAAGCTACAATATTACATTCATTTTAGCCTATCCGCAGGCAAGTTGCCCTGTTACGTCTCTAAGCACCTACACCGTATCATTCTGCCTATAACCTTAAAATTGAAATGCCATGTCATATTTTCTACCGTCAGTAGCAAGTGTTATCTTACCTTACACTCCATTATATCATTGTACTTTCCTCCCTGCTTGATAAGCTGTCAATATTGTTTTGGCATGAGAAATTTCCATCTCATGCATCAGATGATCTCCATGACCTTTAAGCGAGTTGCCAGTAAGATAATTTACTCACATTGTTGCAACAAAATAATATCTTTTCTGCCCAGGTCACGTGACATGATCATTACATGATTTTCCCCAAATGATTAAATTTTGCACATTTGGGGGGTTGAAGACCTCTGTGGAAAATTGAAATTGCTAGGTTGCTTATCATCTCAGTTAACTACAAACAGTTAAAGAAGCTACTGGCCATTGCTTCACCCAAGGAACACAGCCTGAATTCCCGCACTATGTTTAAGTCTCTTTTTCCTTTTTTTTTTATTTATTTATTTTTAACTGCTCAGCCTTTTGCAAGGCATGTTTTAATACAATCGTCTTTGCAGTGTCTCATATTAGCAGGAGGATGTGATCACAAATATCACATCCTTTTGGCATCTTTTTGGCTCTCTGTGCATAACAAAAATGTCAAACAGATTTTAATGAAAGGCTGCATGTTTGTGGGTATTGACAGTTTGACATAGAATCCTAATTTTCAGATGTCTTGTTCTTACTGTTTTTAACACACAAATACTTGCAGTATAAGAGCAAGGCACCAAACCACAGAAAGCCAGTATTTATATACTGTCCTCCTATTCTCAATGGGCTCCGCTCAGCAACGTGCCCAATTTCTGTGGTTTTTGGCCTTAGAGTTTTTGCGGCTCGGCTGCAATCACGTCTAATCCCAATTTAGAAACCAAATGGTTTCTTTTGCTCACCCACAGAGCCCGGGATCCTGCTGCGGCTGCGCCCATCACAGGCACAGGGGGCAGCCCCAGCAGGATGGGAACATCTCCTCCGGAGATGCTGGGGGGGCACAGACACCCCGTAGGAAACACGACCCATCCACTCACACGCTGCTGCCGGCTGCAGATCAGCCCTGCTCCCTGGGAGGGGTGCCTTCACCACCCTTCACTGGTTTGCAGCCAAGATGGTGGCCGCAGGGGTAGGAAGGCAGCAGCTATTCCCAAAAGGAGCCAGGAGCTGGCTGGCCATGCAGGTTGGGCTGCAGAGGCCATTCCACGAAGGGCAGCAGGGACCCAGAGAGGTTTCTGTACCTAGGGCCCCTCGAGGTCCTTGTGCACAGGGAGTGCACACATGTATATATTTGTATTTATTTGTTTAGCTGCTGCTGAGTTTCCTTCTGCACTCTCTGCGCTGGAGTGAGTGAGTTACAGCTGTTTGTTTCTCTGTAGAGAAAACGTCAAGGATTCAGAAAAGGGTTGGGTGGCTCCCTCCATCCTTACACTAGCCCACTGCCCCTCTCAAGCACCCTACACTGTTATCGTTGGTTACTTCTTTCATGTAAGGAGGAAACACCAGAGCAACTGGTTATTCAGCTGAGATATTGGAGAATAAGGAAACTGGAAATTAGGGCCAAGCAGCATCAGGAAACTTCTCTAGGTAAGAAAGTAATTTTCAAAAAGATATTCTCCAAAGTTTTTCACAGGCAAAAGATTAAAGCAGCCATTATCTCCATCACCTTTAAAATCCTTCAGGGCCTTCGGGCTCCATCAGGTCTTCCCTGCTACCATTAGAAATGGGTGGCAAACTATTCTTTAATCTCTGCTGACTTTCCTTTCTGTCCATGATGACCCCCAGCTCTGTGCAATAGGCAAGGTCCATCCGCACATCCCCTTGTCCTCCAGACCAGCCGGGAGGCCATTCCTGAGATGCAACCAGTGACTCCTCCCTGGACTGGTGCTTCATCTCTCAGCGTGACCCAGCCGCATTCTCCCCCTGTCGTGCTGTTCAGGTACTTATCTTGTCTTAATAATTTCCCACATGGCACTGTATCAAATACTTTACTGTGAGAGATGAGATCTACTTCATTTCTTTTATCTAGAAAATCAATGATCTTATCAAAGCAAGATACCAGGTTCGTTGGTGCAATCTACGTTTGGTGAAGCTATGCAACATTTTGGACCATTTTGCAATTACTTCTTTGGTTATTATTTCTTCAGAACCATGTCCCAGGCTTTGCACACAGCGGATCAGCTCAGCAGCTGTGTGGCCTTGGCTGTGAGATGGGTACCGCTCCTATGGGTGTGCCTCCCTCATACCCACTCGTATGCTTGGTTACATGCAGCACATATTTTTTTATTAATTACCAATTATTTTATTTGATTGAGTTTTGTTCAACTAAGGCTGTCTGGTATCTCAGGACTTCATCACCTTCTCTGCCATTCTCCATTAAGCATGCAAGTTAGATGATCTAAGATAGCCTTGGGACATCATCATTGTATTGTTTCCTCCAACCTACCGCAGAGACTCACAGCCCCAGAGACCAGCACACCAGCCCAGCTGGGCTTCAGAAACCCAGGCCAATGTTATTATTATTTTTTCAGGCGATTTAACAAAGTTTGCATCTCTGGCAAGATGCTCAGTGCAGCTCTGCAAATAACACCAAAGAGAACGGATCAATGTAATGCCCTATTGACAAGGGCTGAACTATAATACATACACTTTGTACATTTTTATTGTGTTCATGTATGTTGATTCATAGCTGTTTTATCAATAAAAAAAATGCTGCACAAAGTGTTATACTATAACTGTCACCAAAATTTATTTATTACTAGAATAATAACAAATTTTATGTGGATGGAGATCCTCTGTGGTAAGATGTTGAACTATAAAGAGACAGATAGAATTTCCTGCTCTATACAGTGCCAGCCTAAAGAAAGTTGCTCATTTCTATCCACTCTATATGTTATGCAGGCGTGCATGCATATATCTGTATGTCTGGGCTCATGAAGGTTGGGTAGACACTTATCTCACATATTTATAAAGCTATTTCCTCCTTAAAAAAGGTGTTAAAAGGCCCACTACTTGCTTAAAACAAGACAGATTCAAGAATCTAAAGTTAAACACTTCTCCAGCTTGGAATCCATTAATAGCCTCTCATCAGTTATGCCTCAGAAACAATTACAAAGGGCCAAATACTGCAGCCCTTAATTGAGCAAATCTCCCCTTGAGGTCACCGAGAGGGATGCTCAATTAAGAGCTGCAGAATTTGGCCCAAAGGTAGCAATTTCCACGTAATGCCAACTATTTGCAAACTGGAGACTTGCCCCGTGCTGCCGCAGCAATAGGGCTGCCCAGGCTGCAACTCCTCCGCTTCTGTGTGCTCACGTGCTAACAGGACTGCACGACTTCTTCCTACCTGCACAGAGTGTTTGGGTCAATGCACGGAGCACGTGAAACCAAAGCTCTCAGAATAGTTATTGAAATCTGTTTGATTAAATTTAGCAAAATGTACCACAAAGTTCCAAAGGAAAAAAAGCTTCAACTTTTGAATGTAAAAAAGATGTAAATATATTCCTGATAAACCTGACCTTTGTGTGCTACACAAAATGAATATTGTCTTGTGTTTCAAAGATATTCCTCCTTGAAAAATATCCATTGTTATGGCATTTCCTTGACTAAGTAGAAATAACAGAGGTTATGCTTCATCTATACACAACAACATTATTTCTTTTAATATATAAATGTGCCAAAAGGTACATATATAAAGCACACTGATCGAGCTCCTGAAGCTATTCTCCACTTGCTATTGTTACAAACAATAATTTGAGGAGAGGAGAGGAAAAAAAAATCCCACAAAGAAGGATTTCAGCTTAACGCTAGCAATGCTCCTCCTGCACATCTTCCCTTTTATGCAGGTTTGTTTCAGTGATTTGAGCATGTTCTAATTTTGTCATTCAAGCCATCTGACTTTCACTGCTCTATACAAACAAAACCTAATTTAGTCTGAGATGTTTTAAGTCATAACAATGATGGATGGCCAAGGTTCAGGTGTGCTAGAATATTTAAATACCTAGTCTATATTTTCCTGATATAAAGACAGGCAGCTTTTTGTATTCTGATTAATTATGATTTTGTGTCTGAAAAAAAATAGCTCTTTCTATTCTACATTATTAATTGGTTATTTAATTAGGGATTCTGGTAGCTTCAGATGTTGGGTAGCTAAAATTGTACTATGGTTTAAAAAAAAAAAAAAAAGGACTAGCTCCATACTGTTGCCTTTTTGTATCTTATGAAGGTCACAATAAGATGTGATTGTTTGGCACAGCAGCAGTGAATTATGCCACCCAGACAAGCTTTTAACCTATGTGCCTTCACTCTGAGTGAGACACACAGGGATGTGCTCTCTTTAAACAGTTCTCTATTGAAGAGGATTCAATCACCATAATGAATCTGAGGCCAGGCAGCAATCTTCTTCACTGAAAGAATTTCTAAAAGATTGTAGAATTTGTAAAACGAACAGCTCACAGACTAAATGGCTGTGTGGGTGAATCAATTATTGCAGGGCTCGCAGTAGTCATAATATTTAGTACATATCATAGAGTGTTTCAGGTACAATAAGATATGCTAGTTTTTTTCCCATTCCTGCTTGAAAGTGGTATGTGCTCCACCAACTTAGTCAATCTGCAGGATCTAGTTAGAACTAGTATTAAGTCAATAAAAAAATCCATCTGCAGCTGCAGCGTGTGTACCAGGATCCGAGGGACTTACAGAGCTAAGCAGTAATTGTATTAAAATGTACACCACTGAGCCATTCATCGGGAAAACACACGATGTATCATGAAACACAAAGCACATCAAGGGCTGAAGTTTTTTTAGAGGTACAGTAGAGCCAATGCCGAACAGCTTCCTTATTAATACAATAATTATTTTATTTTGACAGCACCATTTATAACCATATAGTCTGTGTCCAGCTACCCATATTTCCATTAATCAATGGATTTGAAGACAACTGTCATCATTTCATTTTATTATGACTTATAGGTCCGTCACAGTTCACTCAGAAGTTGCAGCGGCAAGGCACTGGTGTGCAAGAGCCAGGCCCTGGCGAGATAGAAGTGCTCACGTTCGTGTGGGCTGGGCACTGCTAAAAGCCCGCAGCTGGGGACACCGAGGGGACAGCAGGACCAGCTCACTGCCAGAGAGGTGCTGAGGCCACACTGCTCTGTTAGAAGGTGGAGGGACTCTTGCCTCGCACACAGGCAGCACAAACCCCCCAGCAGGGATGCTGTGGGAGAAGACAGCCTTGAGAATGGAAACGCTTCTAGTAAGTACCATGGTGGCACCAAGAGCACATCCAAAGAGCCTGATGATGCTTCACAAACCTCCTCAGTCTTTGGCTGTGTCAGAGCCAGTTGGTGCCACAGCGGCCCCGAGGCAGTGGCAGGATCCGCTGAATACGTCTCCATGCTGCGCAGAGCCTCCCTAGGCTGCGGGGGGCTAGATGGCAAACAGGGTGTCCCTTTAATGAAACTACAACATATTAAAAATTATTACAGCTTCGTCTTTTCAGGTTTTAGACAATGTAATGTGATTTATTCAAAGAAATGCTGATGATTAGACATTAAATGGCACTAAATATTCCACTTCCTCTGCGCTGCCTGATAAACTGGTTTCATTAACATTATAAGTAACAAAAGTTTCCATTTCAGTCGGCCCATTTTGTTTTCCTCACGATCTAAGTTGCAGCTGCACAGCACTATATTATAGCAACCTCGCAGGGCGGCAGCTTCGGGCTTTCCGTCACTCTCTGCAGTTAAAGGGACCGAGCATGGTGCCAGCATGGGGTTGGGACACCCATCCCGTCCTGTCCCATCCCATCCCATCCCATCGGCTTTGGAGCCCACTGGCCCACGGCACTGCCATTGTTCCTATATTGGGAATGTTTTTGCCCAGGACAGGGGATTGGCACCACAGCGGCAGGAGAGCAGGCTGCACCCAGGCTGTGGTGGGCCCTGGCAGCACCCCCGGGCAGCACCAAGCAGGCCAAGGCCCGGCTGCCAGGTCTCGTGGCTTCCCATGGATCTCACAATGGCAGCCCAGGTGGCAGCTTCACCCCATGCCCAGGCACAACCCAGGATGGCAGCTCTCCTCCCCACAACTGGCACAGCGGGGCAGCATCTGAGCCTGCCCCAAATTGCCTTCATGGTGCAAAAGCAGGGGGTTTTCCCCTACCAGGTGTTCTTTGGCATGTTTATGGCACTTGTCCCCTGGGCCTGGCAAAATCATCCACATCCCACTGACACTGCCTCGGCTTTTCTTCCTCAAGAGATTTTTCTTTAGCCATGAAGACTCACACTATTAAATCATGTGCCTCAGCTTTAAGTGCGGGTTAACATCTTGCCCTGAGTGGAAGCTACTATATTTGTCAAGGATACCTCTGTGATTTATCTTTGTCAGCCCTATGGAAGAATTCAGCCCTGGACATACGCTGCTCCCATACAATTTCCAAATTCAGCCTTTCCACCTGCACCCCAGGAGACCTCTCTCTGGGTCTCAAATTGCTGGGATTAGGACTAATTCCCAGTTCAGGCCCTTATTGAAGCCTCGGCCCTGTGGCACCAAGCACCCGCGCTACCACCACGCTCTCCTGCCCACGTGGAGCCCTGGTCCTAGAGCTCCATCACGTTTGCTTTCTTGCTCTCATTCCCTTCAGCCACCGATACACTTTTTGAAGCAAAGCAAGACTACAATTGAAGCACACGCTAGCAAGCACATTGGTGTTTAACCTGGTACAGCCCTCACCTCGGGCAGCACTGCCTGCATGGGGCATGGGACCCCCACGGGGCCAGATCCACTCCGGCTCCCCTCTGCCGAGGGACACCCAGCTGGCTCGCCTGCACCGTGCACCCTGCTGATGTCCATGGGGGCTCAGCACCCCCCTGGGGCAGAAGAGAGCTCACTTGGCACTCCCAGGGTGCTGGCTCCATAGGGCCAAGCAGCCCCACACCTGAGGTAGCTCCAGGCACACCCAGGGACATGCTCCAGATTTCCAGCCACGCATCCGAGAGCAAGGTTTGATCCCCATCCCGCATCCCTGCCTCCTCCTGCACGGCATGGGTCGAGCCTCCGCACACACACGTAGAGGTATTTAGATAGCTATATGTTATTGTTTATGTAAAGCCATAGCTTTCCCTTGATTGCAAGGCATGGTGGGGCTGCTGATGAGGTTCGCTGTTGACATTTCTGCATTAGCTGGCTTTTGTCAATCCTGGCAGGCTGAGAAATTCTATCTTAAGGGCTGTTCTTTATTAAATTTGCAAGATACAAAACTGTGACTGACTCTTTTCTTTTGTGAATGTATAAATAATAAATCTGGATCGCTAAAAATAACAATTAAAATATTGCTCAAATTTAAAAGCAAAAAAAAAAGAAGGGTGATTTTCCACAAGCCTGCCAAGGGCTGGGAAAGCACACCAAGGTGCGGGGGCAGCGCCACTCCTCGATGGCTTGTGACAGCTGCCAGTGTCCAGAGTGCTTGAGAAGGGGATGGGGTTTGGAAAAAGGGTACATCTGAGCTGAGCCACTATGTGTTTTACCAAACTTTGTCACAGAGTCTTTTATACAACTCCTTTATGCAGTATCTGTGACATAATTCCTATTTTTTTCCACCAGCCATTATATATGATAAATAAAACAATGCACTGAAAACACTGAAATCTCTCATCAATGTCTTTGTGAAAAGGGCCCAGATAAATGAGTCTTGGAATCAAAGGCAGATTACATGACTGACCATGTATCATCCTCTATGTATTGAACATAGTCTTTGTAAAGATAGAGTGGTAATAAAAAGTGGTATTGTGTGCTGTGAAAGGCTGTGTGGGTCTGTGCATGACTAATCTGTCTTTCTGCATTATTTTATTCAATCTTCTCTGACTTTATGCCTTTGACATTTTTGCTACACTCAGTAAATTTGAGTGAATAGGCAATTTTAAAGAATTTTTATAGGGCTTCAGAGAAGTCATACGCAGACTGTATCTTTGTTCAGATTTAACAGTTTAAATATTTCCTTTGTCTAGGATGCAGAGTAATCTTTAGGCAGAGGAGAAGAGGGGGATGGGATAGGAAATGCTGAACCTCCCTTAATATTTCGGCAACCTTTCCACGGGGCCCCGGTGGGAGCAGCCAGCAAGGCTGGGCCGGGGCCGAATCCTGCCCCAGCACGGTGCCTGGCTAGGCTCTGTGCAACTTTGTGGGCACAACTGAGAGGGATGCGGGGACACCGGCTCCCTCCAGAAAACTCAAGTGGGAAGCAGATGAGATGTTTAAAGGGCTATTGTGAATATAGGCTTAAATATGATCCTCTTGCATCAGCCAATTTCTCTGACAAGATATTGCAAGGGTTGCTGTTTCTTAGTAAATAATGATTTTATTGCATCTCTTTAATGAACTGATAACGTGATACACAGTAAATTATCTACATCTATAACATTACTGAGGATAAGCAGCGTGGTTTTAGTAATTTATACCACAGAGAGGCATGCATTATAAAAATAGGAAAATTATTTCCTTTGTTAAATTGTGCAGAAGTCTTTACCTGAGGAACACCAGACAGATTAATCTCTGGAGATCCACTCGCTTGTATTTAAGCTGTTGAACTGTTCGCTGTTTTTTTCCTCAGAACAGTCGAAAAAAACCATTTTGCAAGCCAGAATTGACACTGTGGGTATTGTTCCTGCTCATACAAGTTATTAAAATAATTACTAAGCTATTTTGAGGTAACTTGAAGCTTTCTTTAAAACTTAAATCCAAATCTGAAGGAATTAGCATAAATAATTTGCACCGATGAAAAGAGAAGCATCACAGAGGAACCTCCCCGCATCACTCCCTGCGCCCCGGTCTGCTTGCTCAGCCCCAGTGGGGCTGCTTGGTGGGACAGGTTGGGGTGAAGGGCGTTTTGGCAGAGGGTATAGGGGGGTTTGGAGAAGACATCGCCCATGAGGGGCACCCCGGTACCACAGCGGCGCCCACTCCTTGCCGCTGTACGGGTGAGCGCCCAGCTCAGGGCTGAGAATATTTGGGATTGGTGTGCTGACGGCCCACACCACAGCACTGCTCACTGCCCAGGCACAGCAGGATGATGGCCGACAACTCCAGCATGGGAGGAGGCTGATGCTGACCTCCCTCAGCAGCCTCCAAGGGCCCAGCACAGCCCTCACCTCAAGGCCTCATCCCTGGAGCGAGGAAGGTGGTTGATCCCTGCAGGAATCTGGTTCTGCAGGTGCAACAGGAGGGCTGGGCCACGCGCTGGGGAGCGTTTCAGAGCTGGCTGTACTCACGGGGCACCTGAGAGCTTTAGAACATTCTGGGGGTTTGTTTGTTTGTGTTTTAGGTTATTATTTTTAAACATCACATTAACCGGTCAAAGAGCTCAGACTGCAAAGCTGGGATCCCAGAGCACTCACCCTGTGGGCTGCATGGTCCCAAAGCCAGTCACCCCATTAATCCCCAGCCCATCCTCCCGCAGTCAGCACGCCGCGAGCAGATTACAGTCTCTTTCCAGATGTAATCATGCTTTAGCATCTTATTTCAAAATTTTAATGGGTAAAAATTCCCTATCTCGATGCAAGATTGCATCATGAATTCCCTCTGCTTTGTACAGTGAGGATGGAAAAATACTACTTTTCATCCTCGCACAACGCTTGATATAAGTTTCTGAAAATGAGCGCTCTAGTAAACCTAAAAAGGCAGGATAATATGGTTCATTTATAGATCCCTGGTAATAGATGTGGTTTCTGTTACTCTGCTGCCACATCAAGGATTGCTCCTGCTCCTCCAGGAAGGACATGGCACCCTCCTCCTCGCCAGCCATTATCATAAAGCGGGATAAAAAACAAATACCACCTCTCATCAGCCGCATGGAGCAGCTCCCATTGATTTATGATGCTAAACACTGAAAGGTTTGATCAAGCTGTAAGTCCCCTTTCTGCAAATTTTATTTTCACTAGATCTTCGTAAAACATAGGGAGCCGCCTCATTCGGGTTTTGGTTTGTTTACAAAACGTGTTTTATAACTTAGAGGAATTCTTACCGATATTAGTTATTAACAACCCCGAGCTGGCATTTGCATTTTTATAACCTTGTTACTTAAAAGTGAAACAGTAGAAGGAAAGACTTAGTGATAGTGTTCCCTGTGTGCTTTAATCCCAGCCTGAGCTTTTTATGCTTGAGAGCACCTCATGATGCTGTAACTAACCTCAAACCTGGAGCAGCAGGAGGGCAACAAACCTCCGAATACAGCAATGTCATGCTTTACAGGCATACTCTCTGCAACAGCATGAATGAAGGAAAAAAAACGGTTGCCTAGGAAACACTCTAGTCTTGGTAATTATTACTGTAACTGTCTGCACACCCCACCTATAACAGAAATGAATAATAAATTATAATCACTGACTGGCAGCTTTCCGTTGTTGCTTTTGCTCAGCACTGCTACCTACCGGCACGCAGAATTAATTACAGAGCGACAGCAGGGCCCTCGTGCACAGGCACGGCCGCCCGCTTGCACGCCCGCCCCGCTGACCCCTGCTCCTGCCACAAAGTGCCCAGTGCTCCTCTGGGCAGCGCATGGGGCCACGCAAAAATCTGCAAAAACTTGTTTCAACCATGACAGATTTTGTGTGTCACCAAGCGATCGATAACAAAAGGATTTGGTTTTGCTGGCTAATAACGTGTATTTTAGGGCCCAGTGAAGCACTACTCAAAAGTGGTGAATGTGGTCCTGCAGGATTTGTAACAGGTATTTTCTATTGGGTACTTTTGATCAATTAAACTCCATAATCAACAAAGATGCTCCATTTATCTTAGGTTGTCTAATTTGCAATACAGTGTTAAAGTACTTCTATTGGAAGACTAGTTTGTTTAGAAATTAGAACACTCAGAGTGATTTACTGGATTTGATTTAAAAGACTCAGCAGGAGTTGGCAAAATTCACATATCATGGGGTTAATGTGGGTTAGAATGGAGCTATTTGTAATACAAAAATATTGCATACCAAATACACACATCTGATTTCTTTTAATCCCAGCTCATTTTTTGCAACATAAATCACTTTGTTAAAATGAACAGCTAAAACAGCTGTTTTAGACACTCTTGAAACATACAAAAATCTGCTGCTTTAGATGCTCTATGTGAGCAATGAAAAGCGCTAAGTGCAACTAGTCTTACAGGAAGGAGAGGACATAAAGCCAGCTTACCTCTACATTTGCAATGATGCCGGTGGCCCTGCTGGTCCCTTCCTTCACCTCCACCTTCTTCCAGCCTCTGCTCCAGGGGAACGGCCCCACGTGAGCCCTTCCCTATGCACAGGCAGGTGCCCAATGTGCTTGGGGCAGGCTAAAGAAGACTGGGAGACAAGCTTGCCTCCTACCCAGGGGTGAAAGCGGAGCAGGTGATTTGCGGTGCATAACTGATGCAATCAGGGCTCCTGGAAGGGCTGTGCAGGGCATGGTGGGGATGGGTCAGTGCCTGCAGGCACCACAGCCCCAGCACCAACACCTCGCCTCTGTCCTGCCCACCGCAGTCATGCCAGTCCTCTCAGGAACACCGAGAAGACACCAAGCGCCTTTCCTCCTCCCTGTGCCAGGAGCCTGGGCAGCACTGCAGACACAGCACACCAGGAGCCCTTCCTGCAGCTGGGAAAGCCAGCAAGGGCATTCAGAAATCAATTCAACTATACCCCTATTATTATTGAAGTGAAAAAAATCTCTAACTTCAGCGCTGGGGGAAAAAGACACTCCTACAGATATTCATTTACTACTAAGAATCTTTGGCGCCTCAAACTTTGGGCACCATGTTTAAGACAGCTTACATCCTCCACGCGTTGGTGGCCACCTGCATTCACTTGTTGGCTTCTGTGTGGCACAAACAGCAGATTTTCAGTCCTCATCAAGGTGGGCCTTCATGTCATCTTTTTTTCTTCTCTCTGGATTTTTACCTGCTTTCAAAGATTTTACCCACATTATTTTTTTTTGATTAGCATTTGTGAACATTCTCTAGCAATCCTCTAGCTATTTCTTCCTATAGGCACCACACAGTGAATATAATGGTAAAGTCCAAGTGAAAAGACGTGAGATGAAGGATCATTCCAGCCCACAAACCCTCAGACAATTAAATATACTGCAAAAGGGCATAGACACATTCAGGCTCTCTATTAGGGAGAACACTCGTGCTTAGTTTTAAGCATGTGGTTAAATCCATTCATCTCTGCAAAATCTTTGAGACATGAGCACATGCCAAAGTGCATTCCTGAGTAAGGATGCTTCCCTGAACCGAAGCCATAATTCATTAAAACCCAAGGTGCATTCATCCTACTTTTTCCCGTGAGCAGGGATGTGAAAAAGAGGAGGGAAAAAAAGGAAAACAAGCAAAGAATTAATTTTGATTTGAAACTGATCTACGGTGACAAGGGGCATTTGGTTTTGTTCAAGTAACTAGAAGTGGGAAGCATTTCAGAAGATATCTAAATAAATCTTTTTAAAGTTGCCTTTTTTTTTTCTTTCCTCTTTCTTTCTCTCCTTTTCACTCTAATTACCCATGTCTGCTAGTCTTGGATCTCAACCCCTTGTTATTTAAAATACATATTCATGGCACTATATTTTACAGTTGCACTGTTCTGGTTACAAAATAGCTTCTACTTTTCTAGGACATAATTTCATTTTGTTTAGCCAAGAATTCATTAAAGAAGCTATAAATAACCTCCTTTAAATATTTAGCCGTGAATAGAGGGTGGACTGGCATTGATGGCTTATTTTAGTACTAATGCAATATGCTTAAAAAAAAAAAAAACAACATTTGAGCATGAATCAAGTTAATCATTAACACTTTCACTGTGATTCTCAGGATCTGCCTAATACTGTGGTCGCCCCCTCCCGCCAGGCAAGCCCCAGGAGCCGGCAGGGGCAGCTGCACACCTTCTGCAGCAGTGCCTGCCGCAGCAAGGCACAATTTGCTCCTGCACCCCAGGGAAAATGCAGCCCCTGACTTTTGGTGGGCGAGGGCTGGGAGCGATCGGTGCCTCTCCATAGCCACCGCTTCTCCCACGGTGATCCGAGCAGGAGACTGCAAGTGCAAGGCTCGGTTATTTCAGGAGAAGGTGAGGAGCAACATTAGCTGATGTCCTGCTCATGGATACAGAGGGCAGGCAGATGCTGTGGGCTCCCTGGCTGCATGTTGGCAAAGTCCTAGAGCTGCAGCAAAAGCAAATCCTTCTACCTTGCATGCCTTTCTGCCTCACTTTTTTAGACTTCGGTTCGATGATGTCAGCTTGTAGCGTTATTGGAAGTTTCTCCAACTCCCACACCCTCTGCCAATGTTTTCCCCTGGTCCTTGCTGAACACACCGCCCCTCTCACTGTGCTGACACAAACATGCTGAGAAAGATTAGGCAACTTGCTAAGTTCAAAAAAACATGCACAACTATTGAAACAGCAACAACAACAACAACAACAGTAGTTTGTTTTTGAAACCCGGCTCTGCTGCCTATTATCTATCATTCAAGGGGTGGCCCCAAGAAAAGTTGTGTCAGCAGAAAGGATGGGATGGCAGGAAGACAGGAACGAATTCCTACAGCCAGGACTGTTCTCAGTCAAGAAAACTAGGCACAAAATTGTACCCTAACTGGTGCAGCACTGTCACATTTTGAAATAAAGTTGAAGCACTGAGACATTTTTCCTTAGTGCTGACTCCCTCTGGGCATTCCCAAGACAATTACAATGTTTTCTGTGCATACAAAAGAACTAGGAGGTTTTGTAATCATAGTCCACGCTTATGCTTCTCTCCTTAAGAGCATTCAATTTTCATGGACATTCGTTAACAGGAGGTTAAAACACAATAGCAGAAGAGAAGGGACTGCTTTTATGTCCACGTGGTAGTAAGCACTCCAAGTTGGAAACATAAGTTCAAAATAAAAACCTCTCCATGCTGTTTCCAAATTAGCAGTAAAACAACAGAAAACACACAACTTTCACAGCTTTTTTACTGAAAATTTAATTTTACAAAATACCCTTTTCCATCAAAGAAACTTCCCTGCAATGTACATGAACCCAGCATTTTATAGATCTGTACAGTGAGATATCAGAGAGGTTTGATAGAAGGAAAAAAACTTTTAGCAGACACCTAGTTGCAAAATCTACAACAATGGAAATACAAGTGTGTCTTAAAATGCTAAAGCAAGTAATGCAATATAATTGTTGGATCTATTTGAAATGTGAAAAGTTTCCTTAAAACGGTCCATATGGTATGCAGAACATCACAGCTGGCACAAAACTGCCTGTATTTAGGTTTAAACACAAAAACAATGTATGTAAGGAACATTTTTGAAAAATAACCCAAGTGCTGCTATCATAAGGCAAACATACACAAAGGTGCTGACAGCATACAGGGAAATCAACAAAAAAGAAAAAGATGAATACTCAAGTGTTCAAACACTGAACTTTTTTTATATGTTGCCAACAGAAGTTTGAAAGATAAACAATGCCAAATCAACGTAGGACACCCTTTTAACTACCTAGGTGTAATGCATATAGCTTTACATAATCTCAACAAATGTGAAACTAGGCATTAATACTCAAACTTCAGCGGTCTACGCAAGACCTAGTTAGTCTGTTGCATTCTGGCAGCTTTGAATTTTGAAATCCTCTTTGTAGTTTCTTCTGACCCTTCAGACAAAACTTCCTCTGACTTTCGCTCCAGAATGGTGGGCAGGACAGGGTGAGCAATGACTGGGTGTGGTATTAAGGAGGGAGATAAAGGCTCCTTTTCTATAACAGTTCCAGAAAATGCCTACAACAGAAAAGAATACTCAAAATGAGCTAATAAAATGCAAATGTGAAGCTATGCCCATAAGGTCATTACCTTATATTAGCCTGATTAGGACTGTTATTTCTTTTAATCAAAAGTAAAGAAATATCTTTAAATCAATGACTGTTCCTTGCACAAGTAACCAAATTGTAATTAACCTCAAAATATAGCTTGTTCAAAGACAACTGAATGAAAGACAATGTCTTAAAAGTACTACTTAATCTCAATCCCACTGCATAAATGATCTAAAAATTTTCTTCCTCACTGACACGTGCTCAAGAAATACATCAGCTGTTTTAATATATAGTTTCATTTTGGATAACAAATTAAGAGATTTTGCAAAGTTAGAGTATGTCAGCATTTCCATCATACGTCATATTTTATGACTTAATATCTTCTAATTGCATCAAGCTGACACACTGCATACAAATTGGCAAGCACGTATTTTGTTTGTTCTTTCTCCTTACCAAATATGATCAAAAAATGGTCAAAGCAATTTATATTTAAAAGAATAGCAAACTTGTTTCCAACTATTTCTGTCTATAAAAGGTCCAATAAACATTTAATGTTTAAAAATGATAATTTATATGCAGCCGATTATATGACTTAATCCTTCTTTTACTTAACTAAGAAATAGCCATAACTCTTGGAAAACATCTGAAAAAAGTAACTCAGAATTACTTTTCATAAACATATTTTAGAACAAATCACCATATTATGTACGGAAAACACAGAATTCAGACTGCATGAGGACAAGGGGAAGCAGTTTACATCTAAGGTTTGATATCATACTGGGCACGAAAGAATGCACACCAGATTTATTAACTATGCTTAGTTTTGCTTATTCATAACTCAGTTACCAAGAAAAACAAAGCAAAACAAAAAAAGCCATTCTTTTCTTGCAGGACCTGCAAAAAAGCAGCTTTTTTGTTGGTTTTCTGCTCCAGTAGCCAAACTATGCCTAAAGCCATGCCTGTACACAACCGTGTTGTTCTAACAACATGCTCATTTTCAAAAACAGTAAGCAAAATGCAACCTAAGAGGATCATGGTAAAATTAGAAACAAAAAGAAAAAAAAACTTAGTGTGTGGCAAATGGTAATGAAGAAATAACGTATTTCAAACACCCACAAAAACAACCAAAAGCTCAACAGCACTTAGGAAGGCAGGTCTTTAACAGGAGTGTTTTATTCGCTCTACTTCAGTTACTTAGAAAATACAGTATATCCTAGAGAATAATCATGCTGTAATTCAGAACGAGGACTACAATGTAACATCTAATGGGTATGTAGATGTTTTACAAAAATGTAGTCCACAAAATTTGCAGTGTGAGGTGCTAACTCTACAGATAGATCTTCCACTATGAATCTTCCCATCCCACTTGTATTCATCTGTAGCTGTTCATATGAAAAATAATGATAAACAGTAGCTTTCATGAGAAATTCACTTCTTGTCAAAAATATTTTTTCTCAAAAAGGTATTTTCAGTGAAGTTGCCCATTGCACTGGGAACTACAGAAAATTCACTGTAGCTTGAAAACGTTAGTCTAAGTTCTTACAAAATAAAAGTCAAGAATATTCTATGTCACAAATTTCAGGGCAGCGGCTACATTTAATTCTTGCTTAATTCTTCCAGTCGCTGTGCAACTGTACATTTCCCCTTTTGTGGTACAGTCTCTTTCCTTTACTTTCCTTTTCAGGAAAGTTTCCTGAACTTTCCAAAAGCAGGAAAATGCATGTTTGGGATCACCACTGGCCCTAGTCTGGAACAGGACGAGCAGAAGTGTAATGCTTCCTACTGCTGCGTAATTCCTCTGTCTTTGGCAAATCCAAACAGACATTTGGCTGGTATTTGTGTGTTTTCAAACTTCGAAACAATGCCTGGACACTACCTCTCTAGTATCTGTGCCCCAGAATATTGACAGAACGGAGGTTACAGGGAATCTATCCTTCCCTCTCATCAACTGTGCAGTAGAGATTTTACTTTTTTTTAATCAACTGTGCAGTAGAGATTTTACTTTTTTTAATCCTGCTGTACACCCTGCAGAGGAATTTTCAGGATGGCCCAGTCACGGGCACACCAGCATGTAACTACTTTGTTGGATCTTTACGGGAGAGTGAGGTCAGGGAAAGACAACTTCCTTGTTTGCTTCCCTCTGCTCCTAGGACGTATATGACAGAAACCTGTCACCTAATTATGTCCTTCTGAAGCAAAAGTAGGAAGGAGTTAGAATATCATTTTAAAGAAATCAAAGAAACTGATGGCATAAGCCACTACATTCGTTGGATTTTTCATTTTTATCCCTGCCAACAATCAATAATTAAAAAGTGTACCTCAGTTGTCCCTGAAGAGGGAGGAAGCTTTTTTGGTAGCTGCTGCCCCTCTTCCTCCTCTTCCTCCAGTATGCCTTCGCTGTTGTCACTCTGAGTAGCTTCATCACAGCTAATACTCCTCTGAACTCCTCGTCTGTCATCAAACTCAGCAGCGCTGTTCTCACTGGTATCGCTACAAACACTATTCTCTCTGCTTCGAGACTTCAAAATTGATTTACGAGGGACATATTCTCCATTCACAACATCAACAAAGACTCTATAAAGGAAAATGTTAGCTTTAATAAACCATTTCAGGATCAGATGACAAATTTACAGCGATCTTGCTTTGTCTTTTGTACAAATTAATTATGATGTGCTTTTCCAACTTTTTCACTGTAGAATTACAATACTGTACCTTTGGAGGCTTTTTATTTACCAACATACAAGAATCAATTCTGCAGAGCAAACACTGTTACGCCCGTTATTCGAGCATACTCTTTCAGCAGAAAACATACAGCTCTTTGAAAAGTGTTACAGAAAACAGATCAGTGCGGGTTACGAAAAGCTGGAAAAAAAGGTAAACTAAGCAATTTTCAGGGTTGTTTTTGTAAAGAGAAGCAGAAGGTCAGAACGATAGTTTTCTAGAATGAAGTCTTTGTCAAATGTAGAAAATAGAAACAAATACTTCAAACATTCTCTTGGACATGGAATGGATGAAGCTTTTCCTGACAAGTGCCATAATCATCTTCTTTCATTAAAAAAAATAATAAAAATCAGCTTTTAAGATCAGATCAACATGAAGACACTTTTCAAGTATTAACAGACTGTAACTGATAAAGAGGCTTCTTCCTACGGTTTATACTCCATCTCCATGACTTGAAGAAGTCAAGGGTGGGTGGAGCAGAACGAGTGGAATTAGAAGACAGAGACAATTTTATTAAGCTCATAAAGGAGGCTCCCAATGACTGGATGAGTTTTAAGGGTGTTACTCGTTTCTTAACAGCTTTATTCATCACACTCTCTTGGGAACACTTGTGAATCTATGCAAGATACAGTTCCTTTGCAAAGCTCAGGGAGACCACCAAGAAATAATCCTCTAACTTATCATTAGCCCCAGCAACTGTAATTGCAGGACGGGTTTTTAATTTCTTATACTTTGTGCCACTTTTTTTTTTTTTTTAAGATATTTTGGTGCCTGAATACACCGACACACAAATGCAGTGATTTTCATAGACACTTAATCAGCCAACCTAATAGGTGTCTATGTTCATCTTTACAAATCCAAATACTTAACTCTCCCTTAACCTCTGTTTAGCATTTTTACAGCCTAAGTACAATGTTATTTGTGGAGCTCTATGAGTGCAGGTATTCTGCAGGTGAGCGCTTCTTTTTACAGAGAAGAGAGACAGCAATGGACTCAAGTTAGGCAAAAAAATGCAGGAGAAACTATGCAAACAGGAGACCTGAGTATGGTCTGAAGATACTGAAAAGATGAGACTAAAATCAGAGCAATTATCAAGTGGGAAAGGAGGAGCACTGGAAGTGATAGATCTGGTCAGTTATGTTTGAAAATAAACACAGAAGTGAATTGACAAGACATTAATGACAACACATAACAAATTGCTGTATTACTTTATGCAGATGATAGTTACTAGCAAACTGATGTAAATTTCAGAAGCTCTGAAAAAGTGAATAAACAATGAACTGGTAGCTGGAAAAGAAAATTTAAGCTAAGAAATGTTTTATGGATATGGAAGTATGGCAACCATGCAGAAGCCACAACTTTCACTCATAAGTAGTAAATTCAGTTCCATCTGTTTCTTTCAGGAAACAGTAAGCTCGTTTTCATGGTGTAGGTGAACACAAATAAAAAGAGAAGGTCTGCTATGAAGAAAGCTCACATGCCAATGCCGTAAATTACACACCGGTAAATGTCTGCTGGGGTTTTGATATTAGGCAGTTCTGGAGTCGCATGGCCATTGCCATTGCTGTTCTTCCTTTTACGCTTGGCTTCTTCTTTTTTCTCACTGAATTTTAAAGTAGTATTTTTTCCTGTGTTTATTCTTACCTGAAAATTGAACACAAATGATGGTCTAGACCATGAAACCAACAACCACTCAGATCAACTGAGTTCTGACATTCCCCTATCCAAGCAGCTGAGGACTACGAAGCGTAGATGAGTTAAATATATGTATGAACAGTAACATTCATAGGGTGAGCTGTTTATTCTTTACCATTTGCACTTGGCTGGTGAATTTCTTTGCACTAATGTGCATAGATTTTGCATATAGCCTATGACTATCTGCTTGTGCTGTTCAACAGTCAATTTCATGTTAAGTAAAGTCATTTTTAAAAACTCAGAAACAGGATACTACATTTTGGAACTGCCTGAAACCAGTATAGCAAGGTATACATCTGAAGATCATTTCTAATACCACAAAACTGCAGGATTTAAATGGTAGGTTTCAAGCCTTTCAAAAAGTGTAAATAAATTTCATCTATATTTAGCTCTCTACAATATCTACATAATCTAAAACATGCTATTTTAGATAAAGTATACGGTATATATGTTTTATGCAATCTCTTGACAGAAACATGTCAGTAAATGTACAAACCCTTTTAGGTTCAACAGTATGAGAGAAAAAAATAGTTGGAATAGAGCTATCTCCAACATCTATGTCATCTTCATCATCACTGTGATAATAAGTAGAGCCATTAACTTGGCCACCATACAAGTCTGAATTTGTTACTTCTTTCTGGAAGTTGCCCTGAGTAATACAGTCTTCTGCTCTGTACGTCCCATTCAGATCCATCTTCTTATCCTCTTTCTCCTCTTCAGAAGAGGTTGTATCTTCTCCATTTGTCTCAACTGTATCAGGCATTCTATGAAACGAGAAATATCTCCGTGAACCAAGCAAGGCAATTCATACTCCTGAGAGACACTAGCATACAAATAATGAACAAGCCTATATTTTTCTTCACCCAGGTGAAGAATCATTTTTAGCCAGATTGTGGAACCTTTTTCATACTTGGGATGAATGTCCATATCCTTTCCATATCAACTGGAAATACCAAAAATGTGACGTTCTGGCTAATGACATATGTATTGCTTTAGGATGAGAACAGATCTGAGCATGTCATTAAACATTAAATGGGCAACTCCGACATTGTAAATGAAGGGTTTTCTTAGCCTGCAGGAAATGGATTTTACTTCCCCCATTTCTACCATCTCAAAGAAAAAATCCTATAATGCTGGATTGCAACAGTTGCACAGAGGCAGATTTTGGCACCTTTAGCTTTGCAGTACACGCTTTGTTTATGTTCCACCCTTCTTTCACCTATTACAATTTCAACTGCATCTATCTAGTCACCTGGTTTCACTTACTATCAGATCCTCTGTGTACAAACAGAAACACACCCCACAGCTTCCTGAACTCCAAACCTGAATGTGTTATAGCACCACTATACCTGTCAAGTTCACCAAATATCTCTTCTTGTCTCTCAAGCTCTTCTAAGCGGGCCCACAGTTCCTCCTCCGACTGAAAACGGCCCATTGATTTCATGTCACTTCCATTTGTTGCAAAATCTACCTCAAAAGCATTTGATACTTTTGGCTTTGAATGAGGTTTGTGAGCTGTTCTGTATTTCCCTGTATAAAAAAATTAAAAAGAAAGAAGATACAATTACTAATACAATTTCAAAAAATAAAAATTAAAAAAAAAATAAAAAGCACAAAGAAATTAAGGAATTTAGAAAATTTTCCATTCCAAATTACTGTTTAACTGTTTATGTGAAACTGTCAATGAACCAGAGCACCATCAGAGGATAACAGTCTACGGATGTTACAGAAATACCAGGGCAAAGCAGAGATGTTTGTTTAGAAAGCAGGAGACACTGATCCTATGACATTTTTATGATATTGTTGGTGGGTTTTTTGGTTTTGTTTTTGTTCTTTTTACCTCTTATGCCAAACAGTAGACTGATTTGACCTGATAGATAACAGCATGTGAATGTGACATTTGCTCACTGTCCCATTAATAGCACATTTTATTAACTGTAAAAACAACCTAGTTTGTACTTTAGCTCATTTTGGACAAAGACATATATATATAAAGAGCACTATCTTTTGTTTTGGGTTTCTACCCCCTTTTTTAAAAAATTTATAATGATGATCATTAAAAATGATCTCCAGAGTAATCTGGAAAATCTGACCAAAATCCAGTCAGTACAAATTATTTGTTTTGGTGAAAAGATCCACTTTCAAAAGCGTACAAAAGCCTGTCTTTCAAAAATAATACATACAACCCACCTTAAAGTTTCAGAGGTGACCTGAGATGTACGCTTGTGAGTAGTCACAGACAGGTTTTGCTGGCACTTAAAAGCTTTGCTACCTGGACAAATGGTGCATGCAGCACTGAGGATGGGGAATACTTTTTCCTGCTTGCATACTGTCTAGCACATAGGGAACAAACAGCCTGAAACACTAATGCTTTAGTGCTGTCTGGCTGAAGGACAGCACTGCTTCTTGAATCCCCCTTGGCTCTGGGGCACAGCCTGCTCCCTGCGTGGTCCCAGACAGGTTTGGGGGGGCATCCCCCATCCCTGCCCATCAGCACCCCCAGCGCAGGTCCTGCACCTCCAAAAAGGAGGGGAGACCCTTCCCCTCCTGTCACTGCCACAAACACCCAACATCGTCTCTCTATGGGTCTTTATGAAACACTGCTTTTGCATCTAGCCAATAGTAATACAATTTCATCATTATTCAACATGGTTAAAGCTTAAAAATCTCTTTTTATTAACCAATTTTGTGGCCTTTTTTAAGAACTCACGTTTTAAAGATATCCTTATTCAAATATGTCATTTTGTACTTTAATCCTGAGATAAACACAAATGCAGTAGCAACATTAAGCAGAAAACAGGTGACTGTAAGTTATGTTGGAAAATGTGTCCCCTACTGTTCCACTGGATAGCCTTTTTCATTGTGTTAAGAAAAGGTTGAAATGTATTTCATTAAGATTTAAATATAAATTGAGGGAATCTAAGCAATCAGAGTGGCTTGTGAGGATTTCAACTGGTTACAAAACTAATAAATATTATTACAAATATTATTACAAAACTAATAAATAAAATTTGGAAGGATTATTTAACAATCTATTTCAACTTGATTCTGAGGTTGTGCCCTCCCAATTTCTTTCTGTTCTCCTTCAGCATTAACCACTGACTTGACCACCAAGGTAACCACATGGCTTCCTGAACGACTGCGCTTCAGCACACCAGTGCTTTTCCCTCCTAATTCTGACAAAAATTCTGCCAGTTAGGAAACCAGGTCAGAGCTCAAAGACAACAGAGGATAACCACTTGCTGCTCCAATACACACTGCTCATTCACTGTTACTACAAAGCACTACCAGTAACTTCATGCACTCACCAAAAAAGGGAAACATTAAAATCCAGTCAAATGGAGAGTCAGTAATACACTAATGAGATGCTTGGGATACTTGTTTTTGTCCTCGTCAGAGCTACAGCCCATTTCCCTATGAACAAAAATGATCCCCAGGCTGATAAAAGCCCAGCCTGCCTCAAAATAATCAGTAAATTGTTATTTTAGCTATGTCTCCTGCAATCTCAGTAAAGATCAGTACTGACAGAGAAAATACACACTTTCCACTTAGACATTTTTAGCAAAAATTAAGGTGCTTTCAGAGAGCAACACTGGTGAAATTTTAGGATACAATGAAAAGCTATGGAAAGGTTGAGTAGCATCTCCAGTATCCTGCTGGAGTAACACTGGTAGGGTGTTACTACAATGGCTGCCTTTCCCAGAGAGTTACATTTTCTGCTTTGCAACGGTATCTGAGCAGAGATGCCCCCTTCAGTCAGCCTCCCACTGATTTATTCCAGAAAAGCGTAACGGCCAACTGCCCCACTTGGCCATCTGCAAATCCCCAACTCCTGCTCCTTCTCGAAACGTCCAGCGGATGATGCTATTTGCAGACTAGAAGCACTTCTTCCTCCAACTTTGCCTGAGTCTCACTTGTCAAGCACCACTTCAGCTAGCACAGAAATCAGCCAGTTCCTTATCACAACTATCTGTGCTTCCCAGTGTCCTCTCCAGAAGTCTTCAGGAAGCGTCTACTTCAGTGCATTTGCAATGCCTGCACGCTGAGATTGTCTGTG
>NC_066373.1:18318474-18385974 GCF_013377495.2 Cygnus atratus | reverse complement strand
GCGCAGCGGGAGCCCCACGAGGCAGGAGGACCGCGGCTCTCCCAGCACCACGCTGGTGGGGAGAAGCCCAGAACAACTCTGCTGTCGCTGTGACCGCTGCAGAGCATCCTGCCTGCTGCTGGCAAGGCTCTCGTTACACCCCAGTCTTCCCAAGAGCATGATGAAAAAATGGGAAGCCAGTGGCAGTAAAAAAAAAAAGATAGAAAAACAACAACAAGGAGGAATAAGTTACTAGATTAATAATTTTTAGAAGCATCCCAAACTCCCTCAGAGATCTGGAAGGAGCCACAGATGCTTTTGTTCTTCGTGCCCGTTTATTTTGATGCCAGAGGTTCGTAGTATATTTTCTGCTGGAAGAGTACGATATTAAAAAGGGAAAATACTTTCATTAGAGCATACCTTTACCAAAGATTTTGTTACTGACTGACTGACAGAAACCAGACAAAGAAATAAAACAAAGGGGGGGGGGGGAATGTTAAGCTTTCCATTTATTTAAAAACCTATATTATTTTATGCTTCTGCTTTACTTTATGCTAAGGAAACTAACTCAAGACCTGATCAGAGTATCACTTTTCAAATGCCTAAATCCCTGTAAAGGTTTAGTGTCTGGCTGTGTGCATTTTGCTCAGTATTAACATGTTCAATGGAGTACTTTGATTTTTTTTATTTTTTTTTTTTATCTAGACGCCAGAAGCTGGTGAATATATGCTTCATAGCTTCAGATAAACCTTTTGTTCTTCTGGGGCTGATCAGCTGGTGCGGCAGCGAGAGGGAGAGGAGGAAGGAAATTCACAGGGGCTCCACGGTTTCAAAAAGTCAAATTACCTCTGAGCCATGGCATTGCTGATAATTTAAATGAAAAAATATATATACAGGCTGCACCACACAACATCTCTACTGTTAGGACTTTTAATGAAGCCCCAGTTGTGATGACACTGAAGCAGGGAACGCTACGGTGGGATAATTACTTGGCTCCCTCGCAGCTGAGTTTCACAGATGCATTATTAACGGCACATTCCGTGCCATAACGAGCACCGAATGTAGGTGGGATTCGCAAGCCCCGGCATCCGCCATTAGCAGGTTGGCGCAAACACAAATGAGTGTTTTCACAAAAGCACGCAAAGGTTGTGAAATTCCAATGAATTCTTTCACTGGAAAAAAGAGTTCAAGCTGCCATGACCGGATGTGTCACCTCCCAGGGCACGCCGCGCGCCTGGCGACGCACCATGGGAAATTACAGAATCCGAAGGCATTGATTTTTCTGTAGGAAATAGAGGCGGCAGCCCTGATGAAGAATTAAGGAGGAAATGTAATAACCTAATTCTCCTCCAATGTCCTCGCACACACCCCTTCCAGCCCAGCCCCCGGCGAGGCAAAAGACAAGGCTCACAATTAGCTTTCGCTTAAGCAGGTGATGGGGTAGCGGGCTGGATGTCCCAGCGGCTGCTTGCACTTTGTCTGCACGCTGTCAGCTTCAGGACACAACATTTCCGAGCAACACTTGCTTTACGTTGCCACATGTTCTATGTTATTCTCCACGACATTCATCCCCTAAACACTTTCCCTTAGATACAAACCCTTAACAGGTTTTCTCCACAGAATACTATTTACAGGATAAGAAATTATTAATAATTCCTCTTCAAACTATGCTGTACAGGGCTTGAAAACTCTGGAGAATAAAAAAAAGAATTTCCTCTCTCTTCCACAGCACACGCACAGAAAATATGACATCCGCATCTTCCTTTATTGTGGGGCAAGTTAGCCCAGCACTGCGCCTCCATTCCTTCCTAGGCAACTCAATGGCAGAAGCAATTAAAACGTTCCTTATGACCACGCAGCAGTGCTCATTGCGCTGTTTTCTCAATCAGTTTGGACCAAATGCAGTTACGAAATTAGCAACAGCCTTGCTTTTTTTTTTTTTTTGTAAGCTTCCATTTCAAGGTGACCTTCTTCTTGTTTTGCGTGTCACCCCAAGTGTCGCTGTATGCATACTGAACCAATGATCTCCCAGTAATTAACACCAGCACTTAATGAAGTCCAGCTGCTGCAATGGCGAACTGAAGGGATGCCAACCTTTGTAAACCAGTACTTGGGCTACTCCAGTTACAGCAGCTTTAAAACCACAGCAGTCAGCTTCTCTTTGCCTACTTCTCAAAGATAATTCTTACCAAGTAAGACAAGTGTTCAAGATTAAGCATTTAATAACAAAGCTTATCTCTGAACTAATATTTCAAGCTGGAAATGATATAAAGAGCTGGATCTACTTAAATGAGTGCTGCAAAATTAATAAAAATCCTGAGCAGCAAATGAAAAGCTAAAATGAAAATTTGAACTGTTAAATACATAAACCTCTAAAAACTCTACCAGTGTACTTCCAAGGGAAAATTGGAGACAGATTCTTCAGCAAAATCTGCTTCTCTGAACTTGTTTCCCAATCCAGTATGAGACACTAACAGGCAGGGCTTTATTAAAGTAATGCTCTCTGCCAGTTGTTTCATTACCCGCAGCGGTATGGTAGGGACACTAGGTGAAGCTTTTCATGAGAATGTTTGGAAAAGTTTGCACTATAACTCATACCATGTGTATTTCAAAGGAGGAAAAAAGGACTCCTTCCACAGTCTTCCTCTGTCTTGCTCCGCTCCTTCATCTACCTCTTTTAATATGTTGTTTAATAGCTTCTGCTACGATAAACACTGAATAGCCTTTTAAAAGGCACAAGGGAAGGGAGCTGGCTAATTTACCGTCATTTAAACTAATTTACACATAGATAACACGCATCAATCTACAAATATATTCAGCACCCTGAACTCAACAGTTCTTCCAAGCAGGGGTTAATCCAAAGCTCAGCACTGCAATTGGTCCATTTTGCTGCCAGAGACCTAACGTTGCACAGGATCGGCATTAAAAGTACATCCTCGATTATTCTGGATGTCCATGCCCCTGAGAATATAACTTAAAAACAAAATCATTAGCTTACACAATAACACAGTCCTTGAAAAAAAAAAATCCTGTGTGTGCAGAGCAATGCTGATTTCCAAGCACAAATTCCTTTGTTTTCCTTAATGCTAGCTTTGGACCCTACCGATGACTCAAAAGGCGCTGTATTGAAATAATTGCATAACCTGGCAGCGCTCTCCATGTATCAACATTTCACAGGCAGGAAGGTAGCAAAGGGCAAAAAGCCAAGAACCAAACTTTGTTTTCACTTACAGAAAATATTACGCATATTACACCATTTATTTTCTTATGGTAAGCTTGATAGTAAATTATCCAGACTTTCATAGGAAAAGCCAAATTTTAATTGGCTTTTAATTATCCAAATTTTAATTATCCAAAAGCTGTGGTGGCTAGGTTCCATGAGGGCAAACCCTGGGCCACGGGCACAGTGGTTTTGCGTGGCACAGTACGAGGCTCCCAAACCTCTCACACGCATTGGCCTCTATGTAAGAGTCAGCCATGAAAAAAGTCTGTTTACAACAAAAGGCATCTGGTAACCATGATTATTCTGTCTTAAAACAGAACATTGTAGATTTCTTAGCTCCCTCTTTTGTTCACTTTTAGTTCTAATGCCTGCAGTTTTCTGCTCTGCCCTTTTCTTTTTTGTGCATTGTAATCAAGCATGACAAAAATCTACATAGTCAATCACACTGCTGAGTCTTAAACAGGTGAGAATTACGAGTTTCACCAAGAAAAGAGGTTCATAGGTATATTTTAAATTCATTTTTCCAATCATTTCACAAGGCTGCTACCCTGATCATTTCACAAGGCTGCTACCCTGTCCCTTCTGTAATCATAAAGCTCACAACGTGCTAGCATGGAAACTCAAGGGACTTGCCTACTTGAAAGTAGAGCCTGAACTGCTAAATATGGATTCAGATCTAGATATTGAAACCTTCGACTTCACAGATCTTGGGCATTCGGAGCCAGTCACGCAGTCTTCATTCAGAGTTTAGACTTTGGGTTCCTCTAACATGTTGGCAGTGCTCAAATGTGAACATACAGCAGGGTCTGTGTTCATGAAATTACAGGTATCTTGTCTTTTTTTCCTAGAGGTCTCTCTTTAAAATTGTTGTGTGCCAGCAGTGTGGTGTTAAGTAATAGGTACCCCTATTAAGTAATAGGTACCCCTAAAGGATGTACAATGACTTCTGGGAAAAAAAAATAAAAATCTGTCATTATGAAACTCGTAGACAGAGGCACAGAAGTTCCTGATGGGATACTGTTCAAGGTTTTAAAACCTAATACCATAGGTACCCAAAAATAAAGTTTTTGCCATATATTTATGAGTAGAAGAATATATGCTTTAAGAATATCTTTGGAAAGTAGAATCAATAGACTTTTCAGTGTTGTGTTGAAATTCTTATTTCAGTATGCTAAGGCACTGCTATGACTACAGAGACCTAGACACCCCCTGAGTAACACCACGTACACACTTCATGGGCACATGAGTAACTTTATGAATTAAGTGCATGACAACATACACTTCATGTAGGTGTGGCTCAGGCAGGATAAAGCAAAAGATTTAAAGATGCCACAGCCAGTACTTTGGAGCAGTCACCGTACCATAGGGTTTTTAAGAATGGCATTCAGGAGTCTGGCACCTTGAACTTCAAACTTGCTCCTAGAGCAGGCACATTTAGCTTAGAGAAGACATAGCTTTATTATATCTTATTTCAGGAATGGAATCAGGTTTTCCTTATTGAAATGAAGTCTGCAGAGTGTTAGCTTTCCCATTCCTTGGTAAGTTATCCTGCGGTGTGCCACGAGCCCACAGGCTCCCTGTGAGCGGAGCCGAGCACTCCCAGCCCTGCTAGGGATGCTGCCGCTAACCCCGCTCCTCCCGTCACACAGCGTGGCAAGGGCTCGAGCTGCATCTGCCGTGTTCCCTTTCTAGACAGAGAAATACTAATTGTCTTTTAAAAATCTCTATAGTATTTTGTCAATATTTTTTTTATTACAGCAGAGCATGTATAAATATTTTATTGTAAACCAAGGGCCTAAAATAAACAGTTTAGTAAATAGTTATTACATTACAAGGAAAAACATCTGTGGCAACTGTTTTCCATGTAATTATTCTTGCTATTTTACATTAGCTCTCAATGTGAATTTCTTTGCCTCTAATGTTTCACTTGTTCTAAATCTTCCTCCTTGTTGCTATTATTAAAATCTTAAAAAGGTGCCAAATCTTAAATGAAGAAAAAAAAATGATTCGCTAGAAATTATTCATATCACAGTGAGCCTCTACTAAACCTGGCAGGGGTGCAATATTTTCGGTGAAATTAACATAAAATATACAACTGCAAATTATCCAGGAAATAGCTATGTTCTTTACAGTGCGCATTTACATTTGGAAAAAAATGTTCTACTTATCTGTCTAGCACAAAGCTACAATCTCTTCCAAAGCCAGTTTTAAAGGGATAGCAATAGCTCCGCACGGGGAGCACGGTCCTTGCCGCAGGTATAACAAATAGCTGGTGGTGAAAGTGACCTCGGATAATTGCTGGAGGTAACAGCCAGCGCTGGACATTTCTGGTTGAGAATGCTAACAGTCTAATTTTAGATTTATTTCCCTTTTGGTAGGCTGGATGAATTTCTTCTCTTAGGCCTAAGTCCTTTCTGCTAAACACAAGAAAAACTGTAATACCATGTAAAATGCAAATTTTGCTGTAAATATTTTATAAAATTGTTGCATACATCCCAAAAGCTATAGGTCTTAATTGAGAGCAGGCTATTTTTCCAGTCAATATATGGAAATGGAAAATGCTAATTCATGTTTTTCTACTTATGAAAAACCCTGGAGAATGGCGAAACCACAAATGCACTCACTTTAATATTATAAATATAATTTGGCTCCCTCTTTGCAATCCCCGATGTCCTGGCTTTTATCTCCCAGTGGCTGCAGAGGAAGAGTCACAGGATCGCTTTTACATCCCCTGCGCAGGAAGTCACCCCCGCCTGCTGCCAGCTTGGCAAAAGAGCAAGAACCCAAGCTCGCAAACGCGGCAAACAGGAACTGCAACCAGAAATTCCAGCGCTCTGACACAGGAAACAAGCCCCAAACGACACCGAACCTGCTCGGGGCGAGCAGTGTGCAGGCAGCACCGCTGCCCAGAGCCACTGGCGCCCAGAGCAAGAGGAGTGGGGCTGCCCCCGCGCTGCCCCTGGCTCTTCCTAGGATATATGCTCCCTCCAGAGCAGTCGGTGACTCGGGCAATAAAGCCTGGCAACAACCCCTCGTCTGCTTGTGCTGAATATGACTGAAAGTCGCTTAGCCTGCTTCAGCATACTTTACTTTATCCATCCATTTGTTCCTTTCCTTGGCAAGGAAAAGACTGGTTTTGCTTCTTCTAGAAGAGAAACCATCAGGCTGCTAAAGTTAAAACTCTCCAAAGGTCATTGGTGCTGGCTTTGAAGACTGAAAATGATACTATTCTCCATTAGGCTTTTAATCTCATGATTAGAGCTGAAGTTAACGTGGCTGTTTCATTTGCTACCAAGCAAGAGCAACTCATTTTTTCTTTCTGTACCAGAACACTTAACGGCATCCTTCCCTGATGAGCAACAGCTCAGAGTTAAGCAGCCCAAACAATGGAAATGGAAAATAGTTTGCAAGAGGTTGTGGTTTTCTAATTTTTAGATGCTATTTGATTAACTCTGAGAAGTCTTACATAGCAAAATCCACCCCTGGGAATCCCACCCAACCTACTCATGGCTGTCCAGAGTGAAGTCCTCACTGACACTGGCAGGGAGAGAAGGGTGAAGAAGCAATCTGTTCCCACTTTGAGCTCTCACTCCCACATCCTGCAAAACTTATTTGGGCAAATATTTCTGAAGTGTTCGAGTAGTGGTGGTGAGCTTGAGTGAGACCCACCATGCAAATAAGAGCTCTTTGCACGAGTGAAAACGGCCACCCAGGGCTCCCAGTGGATATTAAGATTAGATTTGTGAAAACCTCGCTGAAAATTCTTGGGGCAAAGATTTACAGGTGCACACTGGTTTCAAAACCCAATGTACAGCATTCACTGTTATTACAGGCAGACGCATGGAAAAAATTCAATTCTGTTCATCCAAGACAGACTCTGATAACCAACTAGTAAAACTCAGACTATAATTTCTTATTCAGTGTTCCACATGAGATGCATTTTGCTGAATTTAACATGTTTTCTGTTAATGGATTTCACAGTGTGTTGCCATTTTTATACAGCTGTCCAAATAAAATGTTGTGTACAATGATGTGCTTTTACTGTATTGCTAGCCTGCAAATGGCAGCCACTTCCCCAGCTTAAGCCTTAGGAAAATGGGGAAACTGACTAGGCCATTTAGTGCACATACTTTGGGTCTCAAGAGTCCTTTTCCTAGTAAGCCATATTCAAACAGGAATAAAGATGCAAGATAGATATAATTACACCTTGTACATCTATGGCCTAATAGTATTTCCACTGAAAGGAAAAACAAACCCCAATATTTTCAGGTGTTAAAAATGAAAAAGCATTAAGTCATAGTTCTAGGGATAACTGACCCACACTTGTGTACTTGAAATCTGCCCTCACAGATTGCTTGACAAAAGTGTATTTGCTCTAAAATCGCACACCAATGTTTAGCTTGCAGGGACTACCAGTGCATAAACCCAGAACCACTTGGTAGTTAACAGTTTACAAGAAATGTCTGCACTGAGCTCCACAACTGCTAACCTGTACCATCTTGAGCTGCTTGGCTGTAAAGCTTTTACAAGCAACTGCACCTTTCAGTTCAAAACAGGGTGTTCAGAAAATGCCTAGCAAGTTTTTCCCCCATCAACCCCACACAGACCCTTTGGCGCTCAAAGCTGAACACTTACGCATGGAAATCTCCCAGATTCAAGAAGTATGATGGTCCCAAATGCCCTTGTCACCTGTACCCAGATGCCCTGACAACAGCAGCCATCAAAACTACTAAAACAGCTACAGAAATAATCCTGGTGAGTTTCAAAGAAAACATATAAAGAACCTACCTTTACTTTTAATAATGTCCTAATAACATATGTAACTCTTCTGGTACCTTAGGTACTTTTGCAGTTTGGATTTCTGCATAACTATGAGGTTCTATGATATGCATAAATAAATAAATAAATAAAAGAGAATAGAAAAGCTATAGATTGCTTTTCCATTACAGGTCTTTAAATTTTCTTTGTTAAACTAAGTCAAGGGATATATAACTTTAAAAGGCTTAGCTTAAAAATACCAACATTCTCCCACCAGATTTTCAAATGCAAGTATAAACTAATCTAGAAACTAACATCTCACAATTTAAGTTCCCCATTCCTTGGAAGTTTATCATTTAGGTCCAACACTGACATTGCTGATTTCAGTTTCTGGCATATCAGAATTAGCCTCCAAAGGAAATTCTCTCCATTGATATTCTTCAGTAAGTGGAGGTAGAGGTATTAACGACTGCAGGAGATTTAAGGAGTAGAGGGATTGTTTTGCTTTTCTTTTTTTCTCCTCAAATCCTTGATTTTAAGAAAAAATACTGAATCAAAAGGTCAAAAATTAGAAAGTTTAAAAAGGAGAAAATGTCACTAGAATACTTTTTTTCCCTTCAGCTTTAGCTATCTATATCCGGCCCAGCTTGAATCAGTTACTGTTCATTGCATGAGGTTTCATCATTTAACTTCTGTTGCCAATATTTATTCCTGGATATAACTCACAGTCATGGGGTTTAGGAAATATTTGTCCATACACCAATGACATGTGATAGCTGATGTGTGCAAAACATAACAACAGAAGACATACCAATGGTGCTAGTTGATCTTGATATCTTAAAACACCCAAACCCTACCTGGAGCAAAACCTAAACCCAATGGATCTGCCTAGGTTGAACCACGCTAAAGATCTTGTCTCTGAACACAGAATAAAACATACTCCTCATAAAATCTAAACATTTCATAGTTATACACGCAATGTTTGAATGACTCAGCCATTTTTAAAGGCTATAAAGTGCCCACCAGGCAAGGGCTGATGCACACCTGAAGGCAGGATTAAACCTCCACTGACTGACATAGTGATTTATACACATCGGTAGTGCGTTACGAACTTTCTTCCTGCAGTGACATTTTTCATAGTCCTCTTCATCAGTTCAGGAGGAGGAAATGAAGGAAACACCTGACCGAAATGGTGTCCAGGTTTTGACCTGGAAGCGGGAGTTAAAAAGGCTCAACTCCTCGCTGTGGGGTCAGCACCTTATTCACCCCATCTGTCCTGGGGTTCGTGCCAGCAGGACAAAGCACAAAACACCAAGTAGAGGAGAGGAAGGTGAGAGCATGTTGGTGAAGAAGACAATTGGAAAACACCACGACCAGTGAGGTTTTTTGATCTGCTATGAAGCTCTGTCTTCTGAAGACCACGGTCTGACAGGCAGAAGCTGAAGTCTTCTTCCTCAGGCTTACTGTGCAGCCACACAGTGGCAATTGGCCCTTGCGAGAATGGCAAGGTTTGGGCTTCTTTAATTACAGAAATTTATTACTACAAAAAGACACACAATGAATCTGCCAAGTTAAAATATTCAATTAAAAAAATCTGTTTCTTACAAAGACCCAAAGCAGTCAAACCTCACTGACAAACTGAACCAAAAGCAGTTTGTGACAAAAAAACTGATATAGAAGCAAGTACATCTGGTGCAAATGGCAGAGACCATTCGTGCAAAGGCTTTACCTGTGCTGGGACCCTTGAAACACTGAAAAAAATGTAAAAGCATTTAAATAATTTTCATGGGCTTCTTTCACAGGGATCATTTGAAAGGAACCTCAGTGTAGAAAAGGTGTCCATTACAAATGGGAAAAAAAAAAAAAGAAAAAAAAAAGAGTGCCAGTACCCCAAACAGGCAGAAGCATACAGGGAAGTCTGTGTTTGATTTGAGTTGCTTGCCAGTTATAACAAAACAGAAATACATAATTTTTTTGAGAACCATGTCAATTGGTAACCTCTGGTTCTAAGAGACCAGATTAAATCTTCCCCAAGGTTGGGGATGCCACTTAGTTTGAAGTATAATTAAAGGCAATGGGCCAACTGTCCCTCTTTGAAGTCAACCAAGTAACAGGAGGAATAAATCTGGACCTTTAACATACAGACACTTCAGTCTGATAACTATACAGTTAGGGTTCAGCATACATAAGCCAGTACCCTTTCTGATTCCAAACCTGGGGCTTATATCATAACAAACACAAGAAGAAAAATAAACATTTTAGGTTCAGTGCTCACAAATGCTGAATATTGAAGAAGATATTCAAAAAGAATGAAATCTGGGATTTTATTAGAAAAAAATAATTTTATTATAGTTTACTTATATTATTTATGTATATGTATATATTTATGTATATGTATATACATATATATATGTATATATACACACACACTTTCTTTTCCAATTTTCCTGACTGGAAATGGTCTGGAACCTAGTTTAGGTTTCCCCAAAGAGGTAAAAAGAATATTTTATAACTCTGCCACTAATTCCTAACTAACCCAGTATGGGTTTTTCCAGCTTCACCAAGCATGCATTCCTTTGTTCCTTACTAATTTTTCACATTGCAGTTATCGTTCCCAAAAGGCACAAACCTTTCTGTCACTCGAGGGAGGTAGTACTGGTACCTGCTGTTTCCAAACCAAGAAGTTTGTTTGGCAAATAAAGAAGAAATGTGGGGTAATATCTACTTTCTCCAGATAAAACTACTATTTGTTAATAAATTCCCAGAGAGATTGCAAACATCTAGACTTTAGGACTGAACTGGTGTAGACGTTAGTCCCAGAATTCACATGAGGAGACAACTTCCTTAACAGATCAATTATATGAAGTCTGAAGACTACACCTAGAAATGATGGAGGGCTTTCTCCCCGCCCCCCAAGAAATATTCTGGTGTTTTGCTCGAAAGTAGGACACAGAGGGGTGCTGACCTCTCCACTGGGGAGGAATAGAGTCATTTTGCCATCTGCAGGGAGAATCAAAACCCCATATGGTGAGAACTTGCTTTTTTTTTTTTTTTTCCAGATTCAAGATTAGTAAAGAAGGGCTAAGAAATTTGTTTGTGAACTTAGACTCAAACAGTCATGGCCACACACACAAAATATGTGAGGAACAGGCAGGAAGCATCTCTGCAGACTCTTAAATACAAAAGTTACAGCAGTTTTCAAGGTTAATCGAATTAATAAAAATGAAAAACAAGTTACACATTCAGAAAAATCATTGCTAGACAGGGCAAAGTTTATTGGAAAATAGCGTTTTTTGCCACACTGCCTAACTGATACTGAAAGGCTGCAAATAGATTGAGGTGCTTGCTAATGATAACTTTGAAGAAAAATCACACTTAAAACTCTGACTGATTACAGAAAAGGTGTTTTATCAACTGCTCCCTTTATGAATAAATATGAAACTACCAGGAAAATGTTTAAACAGGTGTAATCACAACTGCGTATGAAAATTGAGTTTGGAGGCTGCAAGGAATCTTAACACAGTTAAGAAAGAATGAAAGCAATGCAAAAACTGGGATCATAGCCGATTATGCATGTATCATGCAAAACAGGAATGTTGTCATAGCAGCTATAAAAATGTCAGTGAAAACTGAACTACTATTACCAAGTTGTAAATGAAATGAAAAATGCAAAAGGAAAATGTGAATGAATACATTAAGAGAAATGCTATTTCTTTCCTGGTAGCTAAACAAGCAAAACAAAACCATTCTCATGAAAAGGGGGATTTTTAAGAACCAATGTGCATAGAGAACAATTGCAGGGGGACACATCTACACCGTGTGGCTGGATAAAATTATTGAGATTTTGGGTAATGAATTCTCCAGGCTTTAGAAAGGAAGGGACAGCAAAAACATAATTTCTGAAATCAGTTTCAAAGTAAGAGACCAATTAGGTGCTGAATTATATTAAGGGCCAATATTGTTTGTACTGAAGAGAGCTTCTTCCGCCTGTTAACAATGGTAATGTGGCTTTCAGTGTGACCACCCTGTTCAAAACCGGAGCTGTTAAAAGGGAACATTGCTAGCTTTTATGCACTACGGTCATTACGGCGTTATTTAGCTACTTGCACAAGCGCTTAAAGCTAAAGGCAAGCAACAGAATAAAAAGAGCCAGACCAAATAACAGAAGGACCTCTTGGCAGAAGCAGATCCCTTTGTCCAGGAGCGCGATGCAGCAGAAAGCTCCGCTCAGGCAGAGGCCCCGCAGAGGAGCCTGCAGGACCCCGGCCAGCCCGGGGCACTCGCACGCGGCTGCACGGAGGGGCTCACGCTCGTGTGCAGCCACCATGCACGTTGTTCAGCTGCTACCGTACGGACGCTTAGCTTATTTTTCCCTAAAATTAGTCTTTCGCAATAGCCAGCCGCTGCAAAATGAAATTCTAGCACATATTGTTAATTAAAGCGAGTCCACATAGACTTGGATATTTAAGCAAGCGCTGGGTAAATACATGAAGGTTGTACCTTCCGCTTCTGCATTAAAAGAGCAATTACTTGGAATATGCTTCACAAACATCAAAGTTAAAAAAATATTTTTAAGTTCCTAATGTGTCCGTAATTAATTCACACATTCAGCTGTTGAGTCCAGAAATATGTTCATGTTGATAATTTGCATCTAATGCTTCAAAAACAATCTGGCACATTTTTATTTGCCTTAATGCCTGAAAGCTATTACCAAGATAGTGCTTTACAATGTCATCATCATTGCTACCACGTATACACTTTAACTAACACTAGCGCTTAGGTCTGAAGAGTTTCCCTCAAGAATTAAGCAGTTTTGTCTCAGGACACAATGTCATGACAGTAGCTTAATGGAAGGGAATGTATTTACCAAATAACACCCTTAAACTTGAAATCAATTTGAATTCGAGTACCGTACTAAACAAACTGCACAGGAAAATAAGGGAATTTTACAAGAATAAAAGCCACCCTTCCCCCTTTATTGACTCCATCTATTTCATACAAAATAAAAGATATTTTATTGTGAGAAAGATTCTGAAAAGCATTAGCCATCCCCAGCTCCCAAATCAATGAGGGAACAAAGTGCTTCACAAGATCAGGCCTTGGCATCAGAACTACTTCACATCTTCATCAGACATGCCCAGGGCTAATATTTCCCCACGTATAATGTTGGGATTGCAGAAACAATCTTTACCTACATCCTTTTCACAGACACGTGCACTTAGAAAGTACTGTGACAAGGAGTCCAAAACCATCCAAAAGCAGTCCCAATATTTACTGAGACAGTATAAAGATTACCAATTTGGGTACGATCTGAATTTATGAAAACTAGGATTTCCTAAATCAAAACTGTTTGCTTCAATTCTTGAACAGAAGAGGAAACCATACTGGAAATCTGTTGGTTTATGTTTGATTTTGGATGCTACCTCAGCTCCTTCTCTGCTGGTTTCATCACAGTGCTCTAAATTGTATCAGCTACTAATTCTTTTGAACATAAAATCACCTTTTGAAATTGCTGCTTTTTAAAAGACTTCGTCTGTAGTTATTATTGCAGTTTGACCTCTGAAGAGAGCAAACTTACAAGTTACAATACCGCAAACCTGTATTTGGTCATTTCTTATTTAAAATACTTGTGTGCATCTGAAAGAAAAACAACTGTGGATGGATGTTATCCCTCCGCTTTGCGTTTAATTCTGGCAGAGCATTTCCAGAACTTGAAACATGATCTCCAAGGGCAGGAAAGGTAATTTAGAGACTCACAGCCCCACATTGCACGCAATGTACGATATGCCACAGCTTAGGGCAGTACCCAGAAAACTCTCCCTGTTCCTCCAAATGCAGTTGTTTAACGTGGTCGTCCCCATCAAATCAAACAAGGAGATATTTATTTAGACAGCAGTCCAAGAACCAGACCACAGAGCAGTTTCAATGTGACTTCTGCAAGTCTTCCCTCCAGCACTCCCTTTGGTCCCAGGTGGCTCTCCGAGCAACGAGCGGGGCCTCCTGCTCCAAACCCTACATACCACAGCCCAGTCCAGCCTGCAGAGGCTCCCCCTCCCTCGTCACCACCACCAGCCCACGTCTGCTCGCGTGTGTTCAGACGGGAATGGTGACTGAGCGCTCGCAGCCGCGTGCACAGGGATGGGGACGGCTCCGGGAAGGGATCTGCCGAGCTCCAAAGAGTCGGACAGACCGACTGCAGGCAGCCCTAGCGAGCCCACAGATGCTCGCACGCCTCTGCAGCACGAGGCAGGAGGATCCTGAAGTAATTCCAGCGCTAGAGCATGGCCAGAAATAATTAGTTTCCCTGCTCCAGCATTAACCGTGCTGCAGTTGAGCTTCCCGTGCGTGTTTGCCAGGAGACTTTTGTAGAGAAAGGGAGAAAGAAGGGTGGGGACAACCATTCATCTTTTTTGAACATTAAACAGAAAATATCCCCCACCTAATCACAACTGCTCCATCCATGGCTGCTCCCCATGCAGACCAGAGCCTCAGCATGGACCTGAATTTGCTGTTCCTTGACGCTGGGCCACCTGACCTGCTCGGAGGGCAATGGGGCTGAGGCTTTTTGTGCATGCTGAAAAACAGGAATTAGGGCACCCGGCCGGGCTGTGGGCACAGCCCACCTGCAAAAACCCAGCAGCAAAGCCCCGGGCCAAGCCCAGCTGCTCCCTGCTCCCAGTGGGGCTGCAGGACAGAAGGGTGCTGGGTCCTTGCTCCCTGGTCCCCGCCGGCCCCTGCCCGCATGTCCCAGGCCTCGGCAGCGTCCCGGCGATGGGGAATGCAGGCTCTTTGGCTCTGGCAGCCACAGGGGAAAAGCTGCATTAGCAGACTTCTGTGCTCTGGCTGCTGCCATGGCTGCTCGCCGCCCCCCCATAGAGCCCACGGCTGCGTACGCCCATCATCCCCTGCATCTAACAGAGAGTGCACATCAGAGGCAGTGGTGGGTGGGGAGATAAGGGGGAGAAGCTTTAAACATTGCCAGGTCAGAGCAACAGGAGGTAAGCAAGTACAGAGGCAGCAAGGAGTACTGAAAGTTTTTGATATACTCCCAGGTGGACTCCCCAATGCCTGTAAATGTTTCAAAGGGGGATCCCCTTTCTGTGCGCATGGACGTGTTTCAAAGGAGCCCCAATCAGTGCAATGTTTCAAAGACCTCTACTCTCTAAAAATTCCACCTCCAGCCCCCCCCCCGGCTGAAAACATCTCTAAACAGATCCCTTCCTGGCTAACTGCAGCTGAAGAGGTCTGGTCTGCTGCTTACGGCCCTCCTACAGGCCCCAGTGTAAAATGAAACAAAACATCTACCATTTACCTCCTCCGGGGATGCATCCAGCCTGCTCCTTCTCTAGGGACCCTGTGCGGGACCCAATATGCCTCTGTGTTTGTGCACAGGATATGAAGGGCTAGAGTGCAGAAGGGTAATTTTTCAAAGCAGTGTGTGGGAGTAGCACTGGAAATTCCCTGCATATTGCTTTGAAAAAAATAACCCCCTACCTCCATGAATTATGAGCAGGGCCTCTGACTCCAGCCTGGAGAGCCGAGAGGTGGAGGAGGGAGGCACAGCCAATTTAACTGGATGCACTCTTTGAGACTAGGATGTAAGAAAAAACTGGAATCTTTAATCATATTACGGACACTGATATGTGAGGGGGGTCACGGCTGAAGAGCAGGGATGCCTTTGTTGACAGTCACCTGAGCAAAATGAAACTGTAGGTAAGTGTTTAGGACATCTCTCAACTACTGATTTTGTGTTTCACAAAATATGAGAAGGAAGTGCAGCACAGAGGTCTTGGATTATCAAAGCCAAGGTGTTTTTTTCTTTTACCCCAAAATTACATGTCAAGGCTAACTTCATTGCCTTGGCTCACTTCAAATTCAAAAGAGAGATAAAAATCTCTCCCTGGAAATGCTTATCCTCCTCAAACCCTTATCTGAGATTGGTATCAATCATTCATTTCCCCCAGACAGCACCTCGATGACTATATTAAACCAGACACCTTAATTTCAGCCAGATACAAGTTCATTGAGACGAGTCCGACGCCGAGCTCTGAGCAGACACAACCCGAGGACAGGCTCCCCTGGCTCTGAGCACCCGTACATTCGTTCCGGGATTGCGGTACCCCTCGCAGCACAAACAAACCCTCGTCTGTAGGTCCTAAATTGGCAATGACAGTAACCGCTGTGGCACAGACCTGGGCTGCAGGAAGAGCATTAGCTTCTTTCTCCCGCTGCCCACCTGACTGGACGTGGTCTCGTACAGAGAAGGGACACTCTTACACTCATTTCGAACATGACAAACCAGACTGAGGGACAGTGGGGCATGTGCTGGTCTCTCCTGCAGCCGGTGTATGGGATGAATACTCTCGGGCTTTCGACAAAGGCTGCGGGAGCAAGCCCAGGAGGCAATCCATCACTCTACTATTACTCAGCACATAGCAAATTAACACCAAAAATCTGCACAGCACTTACTGGTAGGCAAACTGTGACGTCTAGTCTCCCTTCTCCTCTGCAGTACTCCCCAGCAAAGAGCAAATGCCAACAGGAGACCCAACAGACAACACCTTTCGGAGTCAGCCACATGTCACAAAGAGGGGCCCCGGTGCCTTGTGAACAGTCTGAGATGCCCAGAGCAGGAGGACATTTGGCTCACGCTACAGGTTTCCATACTTCGCTCTTTCCTAAACTCATCCCAAACAAGTGAACTTAATGAACGTTCCCAGCCTGTATCCCAGCAAGGAGACACAAAGACGTGATCCCTCAGTGAAATAATCAGGTATTTTCTTATCATATCCTGGCATATACAATGTCCTAGGTATATGGAGCTGAGTCCATATGTACCTTTGCATTTATATAGGTTTTTTCCAAATATGTATTAGAACTTATATACAGCTTTAAAGAAACAGCAGGTACAGGTTTCACAAACTACAGCACCACACTCTTCTCAACCTCCTCTTTCTCCTACCAGTGTTGTTTTCCAATAGCTCTCTGTAATACTGAAACTTGTAATGACATATATATCATCATGTATTATTCCAGACAGCACTAATTTGGGGATATACATAAATAAACTTCACATACCAATCACTGTAAAGTAAAGAAAGTACTTTTTTTTTTCTTTTTTTCAAAAGGACAAGGAATTCCTCCCTCAAATCAAGCAGAACCTTAATTCAACACTTACGAGCTATGTATTTAAAAATCAGCGATTATCTACTGTATCATAACTTAAGCTGAAAGAAGTGATAAGCTTGCCTAAGGACTCCTTTCTTTCAGGCTTTTGTTAAAAAAAAAATCTAGGGGGGAACTGCATGAAATCACTATGGTCCAATTAACAAGAATCTCACTCTTCAAGCTTGCAAACAAGAGATTACATTAACACCTGCTACAAAAGCAAACATTTTTAGATATCTTCATCTTAACCTGTTTGACATTGACTTGAAACTCCTGCCTGGCTCTAGAATGAAAATTATGATGACTGACATGTATATTTTTCATTTGGGGGTATGGGGAGTGAAGACTGTGTCAGTCTGCATTTCTCTCTCTCTCTGGTATTTATGCATAATTCACATCAAAGATAATAGGAGTTACATATATGCATTGACGGGAGAATAGTTTCCTAAATGTAAAATTGTTGAAGGAAAACCATTATGCTTATGGGAGATAAATGCTGCATATGAACATACGAGACACACAAAGTGCGCCGGAGGGTCCTTGAAGGCTCTCATGCAATGTACGCCTACAGTGGCATGTGTAAGTTACTCCTTTGTGGTCTATGCATCAAACTAAACTGACCTCTTGGGCCAACACATGTATTTGTAACATCTGTACAGACAGGAAAAACATTTATTTGCGTTCATCAGAAAATACCCGCATGCAGCTGCAGCAGCAATACAGCCTGTCAGATTGCAGTGACACTTCACTTCACGCTCATACGACAGGACTGTAGCAGGAGGCAGCAAGCACTGCTTTTAAAATCACTTCTATGTCTGAAAAGTTGAACTTTCTGAAGTCCAGAATTGTTGGGAAAAGAAAAAAAAAGCACTGAAATAACTCTGTAAGCATTTTGTTTTGACAATGTTCCTCAGGAATTCACCACATTTAGCTGGGAAAATGCTAGCAGTTAAATCTATTCAATGTCATGACATACAAAATTGAAACATAATTGCTCCTAAGTGGTTGACGACTGGCAAGTACTTTTTACGTGGATAGAGAGAAATTTATGCTATCAAATGGAAGATACTGTCAAAAGTTTGATTTTAATATAAATGAAAATGCTACACGAGGACTCAAAAGGATAAGGAAAAAAGCTCAGCAGTAACACTTTTATAACCACATATTTAAAAAGCTTTGAAGTGAAGAATCATTACATCAAAATCATTTTCCTTGAAAGATAAAAAAAAAATACAGCATGAATATTAACAAGTTATTAGAATAGTGAATTTCAAAGAGTAGCAAAAAACAAGCAGCCCATGAGTGGCCTAGTTTAAAGAATGTCTTACCAATCATATGGTTAGCGACATGGATTTGTATCTCTCTCTCATTCTCAAAGGTCATCTGGCACTTGATGCATTGATAGGTCTTTTTCTGTTTAATAACCAAAAAAAGATTAGAGAAAACTGCACTGTAGCATAAGGCAAGTGTGATCATGAATATAGCATGTTATGTGCTTCAACTTCCCTCCGCTGAGTCCTTTCCTACTTGTACATGGTACCACTATGATACCAAGTTGGGCTGGGCTTTTCCAGACCATAAACACGACCTCTAATTAACAGCCTCCTTCTAGAGAACTTTAATTTCAACTTTAAAAATTTCAAATGATAGTACTTGAAAGTCTGATTGACTACTTGAGCCATAATCAGATTGCTCGTGTTGTTTAACCCATGACAGTAAAACCTCTTGTAGGGTGAAATAAAAGATGTTGAAAAGATCAACTTTTTCACAAAAAGATAAACTTTTTCAAAAAATTCCGTCTTTAGAGAAAGTTTAGAATAGAGTAGGCAAAACTCCTATAGTTACTTGAGGAAGTGAAGGACGAGAGAAAAATACATTTTGTACAGGTCTCCCATCAGAAATCCTGAAAAACCTGCATTACCCCACAGAACGGTTTTCTAGCACAATCTGTTGCAGATTTTCTCTGTCACAAATTCATACCAGGGAAGTTTGGCTGCAGAAATCAGGAGATGGTGTGAAGAGGCAATTACATGAACCATTTATTCAAATAGGGAAAATGGGGTTTGGACTCAGATTGACAGCGGTGCATGCATTTGAGCATCATGACAGGGAAAAATCCAAGAAATCATTTGTAGAAATGAAAATGCATATTGACAAGTTCGACGTCCAAGTTAGGAAAAAAATAAAAAACTAATGCTAAGCTTTTGTACACTTGCAAAACCTCTCATTTCCCAAAGCAGGACTATGGCGCTTTGGTCTAACATGCATGTTCAACTCCTGCATGGGAACATACTATCTGAATAGACATCTTTTGACATGCAGTTTAGAAAAATCGGGCCTTTTGTTCCTACTTCTTCCTAGAGAATAACTCCTACTGCAGCACTTACCCCCAGACAACTGCTGCTTTTGCACCCAGGCAGCAGTGCAGCCCCACAGCCGAAGCGTGCGGCAGCAGGTGTGTGCACACCGCACTCCTGCTCCGACTCCGCTGACGGATGGGTGAGGATCCAAAGCCACTAGCAGTGAGAGACCTAACTCAGGGACCAACACCCTCTTATGTTTTTGAGACAAAATAATTTGTGGGTATTTTCTGTGCGCTCTTAGATGCAAATTATTTTTTCTTACGGCTTCCACCCCACACCTAGGTATAGAATCTTATTTTTAGGACAGCAGTGGTAAGTCAGAAGTTTTGAGTTAAACAGAGGAGTTGCTGTCACCCCTTCCACATATGGGACCCAATTTCCTTGAGCACCTGCTGAGGAAATAACAAATTAGGTGCTTCCAGGAGCTTCTTAACTACTTCCCATGTCATCAGTGGCAACAAGTTCGCCTGCTGGAGGTTAATGAACATGCTGTAATGCCGCAGTAACGAATGCAACGATCTATCGCTGGTATGCAGATTCCATGAATTCTGTACACAGTGTGTGTTTGCACATAGGCAGGGCTTTCTAGGCTAAAATAACAATGGGCAATTAACACGATAATAGGAAGAAGGATATACTCCATTGGCCGAAAACTGACACAGCCAACCATATAAAAGGAAATACTTTGAATTGGCTAGTTATCCCTAGGCAGCTCAGGAAAGTATCCTCCTGGAGTCCATTCTGAAATCAAGGCTGTTAATGGAAAAGCAGCTGGATTTCTGCAGCAGTGTTCCTTGGGAGTCTATTCCAGCCGACCAGTGCAAGCACACATACGTACACATGTATTCTCAAGCACACTGGCACACACATGCTGAGGGCTCCTAGCTTGAAAAAAAAAATGAAAGAAAAAAGAATGCAAAAAACCTTGGAAGAGAAAAATGGGACTGGGTGGTGAATGATTCATGTGGTCACATTTAAAACTTGAAATCTTCCTCTTCTGTAAAACTTCAAAGCTGACTCAGTTCTGTGCCTTGTTCAACACTTACCTCTGTTATGAGGGTTCCCTAAGTAACTAGCTAAGAAGGACAATATTTCAGCTCAACTCCATTGCAAATCTTTAAAGTTATATTAAACACAGACAAATGATTCATTTTTTTAATTGATTTCGGTGCTTCTGAAAGCTACTTACTAACAGATCTGGAGACAGGATGTCTTTGTTTATCCACAGACCCAGTGCGAACTCCTCCACACCATTTCACAAACTTATAAAACACTCCACTTGGTGTGACCACCCCTCAGAGAAGACAGCAGACTTCAGACTTCCTGTGAATATTATCTTTAGCCTCAGCTGACACACATGCATGCGAAAGAGCAGTTTAACTGAGGCAATGGCTCTTTTGATCGGGAACCCTGCCTGATACAGAATGAGGTCAATAAACGGCTTCATACAGGCCACCAAAGAACTATAGCCTGATTAGCACCCAAATGTACATGCACGAGATTGAAGAGTTGATTTTTTGGCTCATTAATAATTGTCTTTAAAAGAATGTCACACCAATAGACTTCCATTCTCAGTAAATGGGGAGCATTAGTTTTAATACAAGGTTATGTTATTTGTGGTGCCAAATAAGATCTTCTGCTACCGTTTCTTGTGGGTATCATGACTTCCCTGACATTTGTAATGGGCTGGTTATCTCTTTTTCAAGTTTTGTCTTTCTGTGTGGTGACAACAAAGTTGCTCATATTCTGAGGATCTAATAGAGTCTAGATGACAGCATCAAGGTGGCATAAGAGACCAGATGAGCAGGCCTTCAACTGAGAGCTCAGTCCCCATTAATCCAAGATATTTCATTCTAATCTTGGCACAAAACAGTAGTAATAGCAACAGGGGGTTCTGCTTTCTTTTCTGAAATAACTATTGTTCCCATGGGTTTTCCAGACTGTCCTCCTTTAAATCTGGAAATGGTTTCCTGTTCTACAAAGAAAATATTCCTCCATTCAAGTGGATTTACAAGGGAAGAGAAGGGGTGGGGGGAGAACAAAGAGAAGGGATTGAATCCAAGAAAGCGTGCAGGAGAAAAGGAACTGAGTAAAGGAGCACAATAGGGTTCATTCTTCCAACTTTCTATGCCACCTCCTTTGCTTCTTCAGTCCAAATAACCTAGGTGGGCTAAATAAAGTAACACCATTCAAGATGGAAATTTAACTGAAGCCTGAGCATTTGGCATTGTCAATGTTAAGCAAGCATTGTTCATGATAACTATGGTACAAACTGAGGATAAATCTGTGTAGGAGAAAGAGCTGCCTGAAACGTGACTGTTTCCAGCGTTAGAAGAGGCAATAGGAAATCTCAGTACTAAACAAGCAGTCATGTTTCTCAAGGCACACACATTCCTCTAGAAGACATTAAAATGAATTAATAAAATGTTTTAAAACTGAAGCTCCTATGCACAGAAATATGTTCAGAAGAAAATGAAAACGTTACTTCTGACGTGACCATAGCAGAACAAAAAAGGTCTTGAGCTATAGATGTGCCAGATACTGGAATGTGACTTCCACTGGAGATGTTCATTTAAAAGAAACTTTAGTGCTGTTGAGACAGAAGAGCTCCTGTAGAACTGTAAGAATTAAACAAACTGAAGTTAGAGCAGCCTTTCACAACCAAGGTGCATTTTATTTATTCCTCTTAGTGATATTCCATATAAAAGACCATTGACTTGATTTAAAATCCCCTAATAATAAATCCTCTGATGCAGATGTTTCCTGCACAGGAGGCAAAAACTTCAGCCACGTAGAAATAGTTTTCGACCATCATAATTTGATCCTACCTAGATATCCTACGAAGAAAGGTAATTAATTTATTATTTTTTTTTTTGGCATAATAAAATGGAAGTGAAGAAGACAGGATGCAGCAGCATCTTCAAGAGTAATGTGCTTTATTTTACTACAGGGTTAAATCTTCACTTAAGTTTTTGTTGTTGTTGTTGTTGTTGTTGTTGTTGTTGTTGCTTTTGTTGTTGTTGTTTTTGTGTGTGTGTGTGTGTTTTGTTGTTTTCTGAAATTATTCTGGACTTCCAGACTCATTTCTTCCATGCAAGAAGTATAACTGCTGGTGTAATGACTTCTGTCACATTCACAGAAGTTACATATTTTGTATGTCATATTTTCCATTTGATAGGATTTCATTTTGCTTATTACTCCAAAGTATACACCAAGCATTTAAAATCAAATCTCCCTATATTTGCTTTTTGACTGTACCTTTTCCTAATCTTCAACTGCTTTTCTGTTATAGAAAGAAAAATCAATATGGTGTTTAAAAAAGAAATGTAGAAGAGCTGAAGAACTGGAGAGAAGCAGCTCTTGCTTGGACATCAGCAGGTTACTCTATATGCATTGTACATTTAAGATAGCTCTACTAAAATGGTATTTTGCCTGTGCACAGCATAGTAACAAGATGAGGAGAGATTGTGTTCAACTTGTGCAGTTTCATTATGAAGCCAATGAAGTTAAGTAAACATTATTCTTGAAATGCAGGAATTTATCCACGTTTAAAGGACAGCCTAATTATTTGAAAAGCCCTGTGCTAGCCTGACACAAAGAGCACCCGTTATCTTGAGAAACCTGAGTGAGAACCAATAGTTTCCACATGAACCGCTATCAGAATTCAGGTCTTGTACCTATAATGAAAGGTAAGAAAATGAATTATTTCTAGTAACAATAATCTATTCCTGGGATGCATACCATAAAGATCTCCGATATTAGCATATGTGCAGGTCATAGACACCTGTTGAAGGCACCATTTGCCATTGCCACAAATGCTGATTTTTCATTATCTCCTACAAAGGAACTAAGACCTTGTCCTCATGGGATGAAATTCAAAGCATTTACCTTATTGAAGAACTTAAAACTCTCCCCTGAGAGAACAAGTATGGAAGCTCTCACTGAAAAGAGAGAGTTAAAGCAAGAAATCAGAGCAGCAAATGGCAATGTATTCTGCTTCTGATAGTCGACAGGAAAGAAAAGGCTATATTTTGGGTTATAGGCATGGCCACGTGAAGAGTTAGTCCTACCTAAGAGAATAAAGTGTTTAAAAGAATTTAGAAAGAAATAAAGACCTGAGAAAAAGGAAGCAGAATGGCCTAGTAGGAGCCCCAGCTGAACTCTCAAAAGGTATCACACTGAAGGAGGGATATTTCCATTTCTTATTCTTCTGCAGGATGAGGTGTATGCCCCGGGAGGTTTAGTCACGCACCCAGAGGGAACAATATCCAGTTCTATTACTAAAAAAATAAACTAAACACTTTCCTTGGTATTTGATCAGGAGCCTGGAAGGGGGTGCTGGGGCGAGCGGGTGCCTAGGACCAGCAGCGCCGTGCCCCCTGCTGCCGCCCTGTGCAGCCCCAGCGCCGAGCCAGAGCTAACAAGTCCCACGGGGGACACGGCGACAGTGCTACCGGAGGCATTGCAGTTTGTGTCCTCGGGACATACTTAGGGTCTTCTCTTACTTCCTGAGCCTCTGATGTTGTATTCTAATGGCATTTACAGGTTCTTTTAATGTAGTAAGATGTGTTTGTGGGTGCTTTAATTAGCAGATTGACATAAACAGGCATCTATGGCTGGAATTATTCATTAGGAATTGGGTGCCTAATTTCCTTAGATACTTTTGAAAATCTCACCCCATCATGTTTAATTAAAAATGTCAGATGATATCAATACTCAGATGTGTCTGCTGTTAGTCTCCCGAGAAGATTTCCAAAATCTACTTCTCATTCCATCTGTTCCTGACAGAGGAAGGACTGACTTGGCCCATTCTTGAACCAAAACATCAACAAATAATTTTAAAAGACTATAAACTGCAAATGATATTAATCTCCTGAGCAGGCTTCTGAAACCTTACTTGGATACTGTGTGCTCCCAAGCATCTTGTAAGCTAAGAAATAGGAAAACAGGCTTTCTGCGAACTCCAAGGGAGAGCACGCTTCCTTTTCAAAAATGTAACTTGCCTATTAGCCAGAAATTTCCAGATTTGCTAAGAACACTGCTTCTCCTAAAGGAGGGCCACGAAGCAGTTCCTTTTAAAATCACACACACGTGCTCCAGGCATGTACGTATGCACACAAACATCCAAGTAGCCTCACAGCCTCACTCACTCAGACAGACATCCATAAGGACAGCCTCTCTAGCACAGTCATTTGTTTTAGGTGAGAATCTGGGGGGGAATTCAGTACAGTTTTCCTCACAAGTTCCTGTATCTTCCTGCTGATATTTATTTCCCAGGTAAGAAATCATCACTTTCCGTGAGTATGACAAATCAGATTTTTTTCCTTTGGGAACTCAGAAGGTCTTTTTTCATGGATATGCCTCAGTTTTTCCAGATCTGCCAGTTCAGTAGCTTCAGAATACATGAACAAACTCAATCCTCATCATTCATGAGCACATGGATGCGTCTCAGCTCTCTGTTGGTAAATCTAGGGCAGCTTTATGATAAAAAATCAAATGCTCTGCCACTAGGAATCTAGGAGCCTGTAAGACTGAACAAAATCTACTTTTCTATGTGCATTACTCTACCCTTCTTTCTGTTTTTCTTGTTCAAGTAATTTTATAAAATGGCAGTTAAAAAACAAAAAACAAAAAAAAAAACAGGACATCAAATCAGTTCTCAGTCGTGTTAAAAATCTACATTTTATCCCTGTGACATATCAAAGTTCAGCTGTACTTACTCTGGGCACAGGAGATGTCTGGGTACCTTTCCTTTGGCCACTAGTCTCAGGTGTCAGGTCTCGGTGGTCTACCTGAATGTGGCTCTCCAGGTCTTCAGCACTTTCAAATTTGACACTACACTCCGGACACCTCAGACTGCCACACGGTCTCTCATTCACCTCCTGCGGGGTCAAGCCCAAAGACTGTCCATTGGTGCTCCTGGTCATGCACCCAGCACACAGGCCATAGGGAAGGCCGTTCACATCCAATTTTACCAAGTCCTGCTTATTTCGGAACTCTTTCAAGCACAATGCACACTTGTAGAGTTTTTGCAAGGCCTGGCCGTTGGGCGACGAGGTTGCAGAGTTTCCTGCCAATTTCTGCATGTGAAACGTCCCATGAATTTTCAGCTCAAGCGTAGAGGTGACCGTCTGCATGCAGACAACGCAGCGAAACCCGGTGAGGGAGTTTCTGAGGTCTGGATGCATCTGGCAGTGTTCGATAAATTCCTCCTCACTCTGCAGCGGCATTTTGCAGATCCGACACGTTCCCGTATCCAAACTCTTGCTGTGAGTGACCTTGTGCTCGGTCAGGGTCAGGAGCGATGGGAAGCGTTCGCCACAGATGGGGCACATGTAGTGCTTAGCTGGGCCTCGGTGGGTCTGCATGTGCTCTCTCAGGCCGTTTTCTGAGAAAAAGGTCCTTGAGCAGATATTACACTTGTGGCTGCCTTTGATGAATTCCGCTTTCTTCCTGGAACAGTCATCCTCCCCGGGCCGGATGTTATGATCTCTCAAACGATGGTTCTGCAAGAGGACCTCCATCGTATAGGCAGCCCCGCAGATGTCACAGCCGTACATGGGCTCAGAAGCATCTACATCATCCTCACTGGCTTCATGGCTGTTGGAAGTATCTGGGTTCTTCATCAACATGTTCTGGATATCTGCCCCTTCCGTCTTCTTATTTGTTGGGGTCATGCCATTAGCTGTCCCATTTTCAGCACTAGCATCAAAAACACAATGTTTCTCCCGCAGGTGTTTTTCAAGCAAGATGATGGCATGAAAAGCTTTGCTACAAAACTTGCAGTTGTATTTCTTGCTGTGGGTTGTGATGTGGCACTGCAGCTCTACCTCTGTGCTAAAAGTCTCACCGCAGAAGATGCATTTGTGAGACTTTGATGGATTCCCCAGGTGACTATGCTTCACATGGATTTGGAGATCCACCTCCTTCCTAAAATCCCAGTTACAGGCTGTGCAACGATACATCTTCTTTTCATTGCTGTGCTTGACTGCCAGATGCACTTGGATAGATACCTTGGAATCAAAAACTTCTTGGCAAAGGGTGCAGTGATACAACACAAAAGTATGCATGTCCAACAAATGCTTCTGCAAATCATCCACCGAAGAAAACTGTTTGTCGCAGCTCTCACACACATAATGAGTTGAAGTTGTCATGTAATGTACGGTGAGATGTTGCAGAAGAGACTCCTGGGAATCAAAGTCTTCTTTACACTGAGGACAAGACTGTTTCCTCAACAGCAACTCCAAATGCAACTTTAAATGGGTTTGAAAACTCTCAAAATTTGAGAACTTTAGATCACACTGATTACATGGGTATTCACCGTTAGACACTGAGTTTACACTAGCAGAAAGCCGTTGCCTTTTAGGGGAAGAGACTTCAACATCAGAAGAAACTGGACTCTGCTCTGCTTTTGACTTCTTATTGTGTGCCAGAGGAATGTTCTTGTGGTTTTCTTTAATATGCTTTGTAAGCTTCAGGATGGAGCCAAAAATGGGGGAGTTTGTGCAATAAGGGCATGAATAAACTTCCATAAAAGACTGTGTTGGCTGAATGACAGGGGAATCCAATTTTGAATTTCCTACATTGCAGTGAGTCTGCTGAATGTGCTCAGTCAAGGTTGCTTCGGTCAGAAAGCCCATGGAGCACTGGTTACAGAAGAAAGCGTTGTTGCCATCTTGAGGGGTAGCATTTGGGCCACAGTGAGTAATACGGATGTGTTCCTGCAAGCTGTTGATATCTGCAAACATCTCAGGGCAGTAGTTACAGTGAAAGGCAGAAATGTTGCTGAACTGCATCATAGGATAGGCATGGTTTTTGTGCACCTTTCTCACATGCTCATTCAAGTTGTACAGCGTAGGCATGGAATCAAGGCAGATCTGGCACGTGTGGCTTTGCTGAGGTTTATCTGCATGAATGGTCTTCAGGTGGATCTCCAGAACAGCAAGGCTGTTGAAGTCACGCTTCGAGCAGTATGGGCAGCTGTAAGTAACTTTAGACCAATTCTGGCCTTCCTCTCTGTCCACAGACCTGATTTTCTTCTGTCCTCTCAAAGGCTTTAGGGTCGAATCTGGGGTGGAACCTCTTTCCACCGACGCACTGGAGTCGGGCGTTGCGCTGCTCATGGACGCCACGCTCCCCAGGACGGGGTCAGGGCTGATGCTGTGATTGCTGGAGTCAGGTTGTCTGTGGCTGTCCAAGTGGCAATAGACTTCCTCCACTGAAGAAAACTGCTCTGGGCACATAGGGCACTTGTGTTTTTTGTTGGCATGGGCTTGATGAATGTGTGAGAGCAGCAAGTTTTCATCTGAAAATACTTCGGGGCAATGAATACACTGCAAATCTGCCTTCTCGGAAAGCTGTGGGTGGCGTGTCATTACGTGCTTCTCCAAATCTTCAGTCTGACTGAATGTCTCTTCACAGTAATCACACATAAAATCATCCTTCTTCACCTCTTTCTCAGTCTTTGCCATATGTTCCTTGTTCTTTTTATGAGCTTGCATGTGACTCTGCAATGAGCTGGTAGATGAAAACCCACGTTTACACACAGTACACTTGAACGGTTTGCTGGAGCTGTGGGTTTTCAGATGAATTTTGAGGTGGTCGCTGCGAGAGAACGCGGCCTCGCATTCGTGGCAATGGTATTTTTTATCCCCTGTGTGAAGCTTTATGTGGCGATCCCTACTTCTCTTGTGCTTAAAAAGCCGGCTACAGTAGGTGCATTTGAAAGGTAGTTTGTCACTGTGGATCTGCTCGTGCCTTTTAAGGTAGCTCAGGCGAATGAAGGACTTATCACAAAACTGACAGGGATACGGCAGGCCAGTCCCCCCTTCCTCCTCCCCGATGCCGAGATCACACCCATCTCCTATCATCTGAGTGGGTGATGCAACATCTTTGCTGGAGGGAGATGAAGCCACCCAGGAGAGTTGTGGGTCGTCATCACCATCTGTAATGGGAAAGCAGAAAGGAGATTAAAAACAATTCCCAGTGCATCTGTGAAATAAGGACAAAGCTCTCAACAACACTATGGGCTTCTGCTACTACAGCATAAAAAAAAAATCAACTCAAAAAAAAAAAAAGAGTATCTCTTGAATTTCAAACGAGGTTTGAGAAAGACAAAAATATATTTGCAAACATAATTCACAGATACACAAACATAGAGTATTAATAAAAAGCATTTTTCTTTAGCAGGTTTAACACCTGCTCACTGTTCTGTAAAGCAATAAACAATGAATAAAGAAAGCAAAACACAATGTGCAGTGAAGCAATACAAACGCTTTGGAAAGCTACAGTATTAAGTGATCACCTGTGATTTTGTGGGTCTTTTTAAATGCTACATCGAGATGACTTTAACTAATGTCCCCATTAAACAAAATCCTTCAGTTCTGTCTCAAAACTGTAATAGAATTAAAGGCTGCTCAAAAGCAAGCAGATTCAAACACCTATGTGAAATAAAACATCAGATGTGAGGCAGCTTGACAAAATCAGAGACCTGCATCATTACCACATCCATTCACAGGAAAGGTAACGTTGCCTGCTTGGTACAAAACCAAACTAACAAATTAAAAACAAACAAACAAAAAACTAAAACAGAAATGATCACTGGAGATCTCAAGACATCACAAAACAATCAGCTTCAGGAGGAAACAACAATGGCTCAGCCTCTGCTTTAATGACTATTTCCTTTGCTCAATATGAGGCTTTGGAAAATATTTTATAATTTTATATTACCAAAAAGAAACACAGGACCATCTCCAGCAGCAAAATACTCATTTTAGGAAAAATACATAAAGTTTTGGCAGCTCTCATAAACAGAGTTGTTAACGAGAAACAGAAGAAAGTTCAAATATCCTAATCCCAATAAATGTGGAGATGTTGAGCGAAGCACAAATGCTACTGCTCTGATACAAAACTGATCCGTGGAATGAAGCAAAAACAAAACCCGTGTAAGCGGGGGAAGGCACTGACCACATATATATTTGGGGATTCAAAAAAGAAAGCAGTTCTCCAGATGCGCTGTCCTTATAAAACATTTAATGCTCCTACTTCAGCTCTTACTAAAACAAACCAATAAAAGCCTCCCCAGCCGCGCGCAGAGGCTGCCACACGCGCGCTTCTCCCGCCTGCCAGCCCACGGCCACCGCTCAGAGAGCAGCACGTGGGAGCGCAGGGGCTCTCAGGGAAGAGCTGCCTTAATGGGGACATCGCCACGGCAAGAGGCTAGGTCCTCCATCGCCGCTCCCCTTGTCCTCTCTTTTCATCCCCCGGACTCAGGCTCCCTGCTGAAGGCTCCGGCAGCGCCTCCAGCCCCGGGCGGCCTCCTTCCCGGGACGTGCGTGCTGGGTGCCTGCCCTGCCGCCCTCGCAGCCAAATTTCCTGCTCCAGAGCGATGCTGGCCACGAGGAACATGCTCCCTCCCAGCCCTGAGAGAGCACCCACTTTTTAACACCCCCCCAGTTCCTCGTGCTCGGCCAGCTCCTAAAGCGCCGGCCAGGAACCACCGATCTCCACATCAACTTTCCCAGCCTTCCTTCTCCCGGCCTCTCCCCGCAGCTGCAACAAAGCCCGGCTTTCCAAGCTCAAAGCCACCTCGCCGAGTGCTCCTGCCCGCCACCGCAGCACCGCTCGGCCCCCGAGGAGCCCCCGGCCCCCACCTGCCCCCGGCCCCTTCCCCGCCGCCAGCAGCCGCCTCCGGGCCCCGTCCCCACGGACCCGCGGCCACGGCCCTGTCCGTCGCGGGCAGGGAAGGAGGGAGGGAGGCAGCCGGCTGCCAGTGCCTGGATTAGGGGCCCCGGGGAGGTGCCGGTAGCTCGGGGCTGGCTAATTCCCTGCTCTCGCCAGCTGGGCTCCCCCAGGGGCAAGGAGACAAAAGGGAGCACGAGGGGGATGCTGGGCCCGAACTAGGGCAGCACATGTTGCGCGTGCTGCCGCCGCGGCTGGCTCTGCTGGGGAAAAGAGGAGAAAAACAACAACAGGGGGAAGGAGAGCACACGGCCGTTGTGTTATTTACTACTCTGCCTTGCTGGCTGAGATTTGAATACTAAAAAATGACCGCTTTGCAGAAACGATTAGAAAAATAAATGCATTTTATACATCCTCCCTTTTGCAACCAGGCTGCTCGCATCTATTGTGGGCACTGGTCCGCAGAGGAACGACTGCACCGGAGGAGAGCTCAGAGCACTGAAAACAGTTTCGGTGAATAAAGCTTCAGGGTTCAGCCTTACGCTGAAGGTGCCAGGGGCCAAACTCAGGTAACACAGGCTGGGCCAGCTCCTTCAGCTGCGTTACTTTAGACGCACTTGTGCCAGCCACTAAGTTGGCAAAATCAAACAAATGTTGTAGAAGTTCTCTTTCTCCTCTGAAATGAGCCAATCTACCTCAAAATGCATTCTAGCAGTCAAAGAACAACAGTCCCCCTCCTGCTGCTGCTCTTCAAACATTTGGGGCTGTTCAAAAACCAAAACCAAAGGCTGATATGATTCTGGGAGCGATGCACAAAGACGTTGCTGCACTACTGTAAGCTGGATTCACAACAATTAACATTGCTCTGGCTGAAAAGCGGAGTTTGTGTTAGAAAGGGAAGCGTTTACACAGACAGCTGAGAGCAAAGATTGTCTCCTTCTGTTAGCCTGATTGAGACCTTTCACCGATTTCATGTTTAACTTCTTTTTCTTGCACTGTTTGCTCATTCTTTGACAGGTTAAAAAGAATTGGGAAGCTTTAAGCCCCAGGAACAACCTACCTTGACTTTCTCACAAACAAGATGCTAAATTACAAAATGCCTAAAACTGAAGAAATTAGTAAAGAGTCATTATCATTAATCTCTTTATTGAATGAAAAATAGCCCTGTTAATTTTAACTTGCCATTTTAACTTGAAGAAAAGACCTATAATGAACTGAGAAGGAAATTCTAAGGTGTTTTACCAGAGCAATATTTCACTGGGAAGATATATATTAGATGTAGTGTGACATGTCTGGCAATGATGGTTAGAATAATAATTCTACATTAATGCAATCAAAGGAATGTAGCAGAATGAGAAAAATCACTTTCAAAAAGGAGATTAAAGTCATTAAAAATGGCTAATCCTGCAAAGTGGGACTGTTCTAAAATAGAGAATCACATGGCTGGTGCAAGGCTTTTGTCAGTTGCGCATAAGAGAATCAAAACAAGTATTAAAAGGAGAAGAAAATTCAATAAAAAGTTTAATTAGGAAAAAAATAGCATTGAGGAAGCTTCAGGATGTCAGTGGTTTTCAGGATGTATGTGTGGGTCATGAAGCTTAAAGGGCCAAAGTTGATAATCAATCTCCAAGTGGTACAGTAATTTAGCAACTTAATGTTCAGCACGTTTATGGGACTGCAAGCATTTATCATCATCACTGAGGAGCTAATTCCAGTCTCAGTGCATTCAATAAATGTATTTTGCCTTCTAATAAGAGCAATTTGGCCAAACTGCAGTATAAATCATACTTCATTCTCTGTTTATCTTCCAGATGACACGAGCCAAGTTCAGAAATATACACATGAAGCTAAAAGAAATAAAATCAAGTCTTAAAAAAACATGTCTTTTTTAGGACAGAGACATGTAGCACATCACAGATCGCCAGAAGCAAGCAGCTCTGTCTCCTCAGCATACACCGATGGTGATATATTTATTATTTCAAAGTTATTTTGCTAACAGAAATAAAACAAATGCAATACAATTTCTTAGTCCCTGCAAATACTTCTCCCTTCGCTCACTGCGTGCATTTGAAGGTGAAATATTCAATGTTGGCTATGAGACATCCACCCTGGCAGGATTTAGGAGGAAGACAGAGTGGGATCTGGCAGCTCACCCGTGCCTAACCTTTGCTTTACGAAAGGTGTGATCAAACTTCCTGCTCCCCACGCTGTCTCCCCAAGCCTGGAGGGCTTGGGTTGCTCTCTGGCAGGGCTTCCCCCGTGGAACGGGAGGCCAGCTCCATCCAGCTGGTTTCGGGGCAGACAGGAGCACGAGCTGAGCACTGCGGGGCTCAGAAGAGGCCACAAAACCTGCCCAGGCAGCAGCTAAATACCCAGTATTTGGCCTAGGAGACAACTTCAGAGACTCCCCTCCTGAGAGGACAAGAAGCCACAGAGGGCAGCTTTGGGAGGTGCTCCTATTCTTCCAGGTTTGTTCCTCTAGCACAGAGCTAGTACACCAAAGCGATAGTTGCATTAACAAAAACAAACCCCAAAAATCAATTCCTGAGAAAAAGATTGCTGTTTGATTTAAGTTCAGATTCCCGGTTCTTTCAGAGCCTCTTCATGACACCTAAGTTAAAACGCTCAAAACACTCACATTGCGTTAGACAATTGAAAGTCGGTGGAGTTCTGGCACCCCAAAAAAAGTAAGCTCCTTTCGAAAACAAGCTTGGTATCATGAGACATGCTCACAAACTGTCTGTGTCTCAGTTCCTCACGTCCGTGGTAGGGAAAAGCCATCTGCTGCTCAAGGGCAAATTGTAGGGCTTACTTCTGCATAGCTGTGAAACCCCAAGACATCCTCAGACAGAAGGCCTGATAGAAATGCTACCAATTTCAATAATTATTATTATCACGGATGCTTATCTATGAGAATACAACACAAAGATTGAGAGAAAATGACAGAAATCTTCACTAGTGGTTACAGCAAAATTTGAATTGTTCCACTATGCATTAACGCCGAGGATAGATCATTACAATGGATTATGGTAAGAACCTCACACAGCATACGCTGTTCATTTACACTGCAGTGCTGGTGTGAAATAATGCAAATCAAGTTTACATACCAAATGTTTTAAGTTTCAATGTTTTCAGTGCACTGTAACAGCTTTTTACTTCTTTTTTTTTTTGGAGTGTTTAGCCCCATTTTCCTGTACATTTCTTGCACAGAGATAACAAAGTAAATATTAAAAAATTGCACTAATATTCCAATCCCAATTTTTATGCACAGATTGGCTTCACCGAATGCTTTTGCTCTTTGTCACAGAAGGCAATGGTGGACTATGAATCACCAGCTCTTGGGTCAGTGATGGCATTTCGTGCTGACACCGCACCCGTCGGAGCAGCGCCGCAACCAGTCGGCTGTGTCTGAAACCCGGCGTGCAGGAGTACTCCAACGCGCTTTGCTACACAACAGAAAAGGGCTTCTACAGCTTAGAATTATCCCTACAAAAATATCACGTAACTAGCCCCAGAACTGGTCAGCACATCCTCACTTAGGCATAAGAGAGGCACTAGAAGCTCAGGCTGCCCCGAAGAGCTCCCTATGCAACTCAGGAACATCGGCTTCTTCACAAAGCATTCTTGATACTTGTCTTATTTCAAGGCATTGTTGTATTTATATATATATATATATATTTATATGTATATATAATGCTGAAAGTGAAACTGACTTGGGATAAAAAAGCCTAGGAGGTGCTAATACAAGGGGCACCGCCGGCAGTTCTCTCATGATTACAAGCAGAATGCAGCGATACCTACTGACATGCTTATGCAGCAGGCATTTGTGGTGCACCAAAGAACCAGCAGTTACTGACTCTTTCTCCAACTTCTCAGCTTTGCACTGCCTTTTTTAAGCAAGGTTTTTAAAACAGAAAGGAGGACGTCTGGCTCAATGGAAAATACATATAATCTATTTTTTCTTCTCATGAATAGAGCAACTTGGTATTTAGAATACCAAATCAGCACACGATGTCGTGCAGAATTTCAAACATGAAATTTGCCGGGATGTCTGCTGCAGATAAACTGTTACACATAGCCAGTTTAAACCTAGTCGTCTTTGTTTAAACCTTTCTTTTGTGATCAAAGATGCATTTAATTGGTCTTTTTTTATGCTGTAAGTTAAAAGAACACAGAAAAATGTCTATTGAAGCTTAGCTGATACACAGAAACTTGTTAAGTCAGCGTTACCCATCCGGAGCCCTGGTCTGCCATTAGCAAGGATGTCAAGACTCAATAATGGCCATCGATAGGATGAGACTTAATTTAACACACATGATAAAACCAGAAAGTTACTTTTAACATTGTTGTTCTTACATCAAACAGTCTGTATTTTAGAGGTAACAAAAAATTAATATATCACTGAATAAGTTATTTCTCACCTCGATAAATGGCATAATAAGGGGTGGAGGAGAAAGTTTTATGTTAGATCTAGGAATAAACAAAATGCTTTCAGGGTTGAATCACTGTTTTTCTTTACTCCCTTTGGAAAAGCAGCAGATACTATATTCTGCTGTGCATCATGGACTTGGGACTGAAAACAGCTGCACTCTAATTACATGTAAAGTGTACCAAAACATTCCTTTTATCACAGACTGTAAATCTGTTAGCATCTGTCTCTCCTTTGTTTCTTCCACAAGATACAAGCTTGTTTCTACATTTTTCTCACCTGTAGCGGTGATTAAAATTCATTATAAATGAAAGGAGTGAACACTAAAACAAGTTCCTCTGTGTACAGTTCTAAACTCAAATTAGAAACAGCTGTTTGCTAATTCATGCAGTGATGTTTTGTCGTGCTCTGTGAATCAATAATAACTCACCCTATTTCTCCAGAAATGTTAGGATTAGACTTAGATTTTGCTTAGCCATTTGCTCTTCAGAAATGCTCAAATACACATTCTGTCTTTTTTAAGCGAGATTAGAGGATGATACCGGCAGAACCATCAATGAATTAAGAAGAAGATCTTAATAGCTTGCTGCTTGTGCTTACCCTGCTTCCTAGAGGGTCCTGTGCCATCCTTGCCAGCTTTGATACCTACAGAGCATTTAGCAAGAAGGCTTATTGTAAGACGGATGTAAACGAACCAAACTGTATTGGGGTCACGTGCACGCGTCGTGGATGCAACAGTCACACAGAGAACACTATAAAATCAGAGGTTGGGCTACGACGCGCACAGCTTCCAAACACAAGGAATGACAAAGCCCTTAGGAAAACAAACCAAATAGAATAATTATTACTCACAATAATTACTTATAAAATTAATTATAATAAATGGCAATACTTAGGCTAATTGTTAGTACTATATCTCCATATTTTCTTAGCCAGAGCACAAACTTCAGATGACTCTATTGGCCCTACAGTCACACAATTATATTCTGCACTTCTTGCTACTTGATGCCGACATCTATCATGATTTCAACACTAGATTACACAAAACGAAGAGACAAGACACAGCGGTTAAGGGCTTCGCCTGCTTCATTTTTGTATCTAAACCCCCGGACGCAGGCTGTCTTTTGAACAGCCGCGGTGGCTGGTTCGCAGCTCCTGCCCTCGCTGCCGCAGCACGCGGGGAGCACCGGGCCCTCCGCAGAGCTTGGGGATCCAGCCCGGGGCGGTGGAAGAGCATCACCCTCCACAAAGCTCTCTGGCATACACACGAGGGAAGTCCTTTTCTCAGTTATAAGTGAAGAGGCGCTGCCTTCCTCCAGTTTTGTTGCTGTAAGCAGTAACAGGGTGCTTACCGGACAGCACAAACCCTGGTATCGAGACTCAGAGCCACTCGTGGAGACACGGCCAGCAGAAGAGCTCTTCTGGTGGGATGAAGCGAGACTTCCAATTCCCTCCCTGACATTCAATCAGGCTGCTCCTGAATGCAGCAGGCACCTGCTCTCAGGCTGCTCAGCTGAGTACCCGCAGCACGTGGGGTCTGCCAGCCTCAGGATCTGTCCCTCAGTTCACACCTTGGCTGAGCATCAGAAAAACAGTCTAGCCTGGAGAAGCTCAATGAACACTGAAACCAAAATTAAGAAGAGACAGACTTTTTCTCCACGAACTGACCAAACCGGAGTGATTTAATTTAATGCTTTACTGTGCTCATTTTCATGTCTCTGAATTGTACTTTCAAGTGAAGATTAAGTCATCAATTACAATCCATTAGGCTCATTCATGAAATTCATTTCAGGGTCAGATTCTGTGCGGTGAGCAGGGAACCTGGAAGCTGACAAGGGCAGGCAACGCTTTCCACAGGATATTCAGCTTGGGCAGAAGCGAGTCAGAGCTCATTTTGATGGTGTGGGCAGCAGACTGGAGGAGCAAGAGCCTTTAAAACTGGGGCAGTGGCAAACTAGGACAAAGAGAGTGCTGCCAAGCCCTCTCAGATAAGCTGCTGTTACTGCTAGGACAAATGCATGTCTACTACTGTGCTGGCAGGCAATACCAGAGCGGTGTTTCCACTTCTGCAGAGCTCTGTTCCAACTTCTTGGCCACGTATCAACTGCAAGCCGAAAGAACCACTAAGGAGGGAGAAAACTGGGACCAGACACCACAACTGCTCTGCATCTTCTAGGTGGGGTCACCAAAAGTGACTGCCTTGCTAGGATGGTTTTCGGTGACGAGACCTTCAACTGGATGCTACACAGTGACCTGACCTCCTGGCATCCCTGCCTTTAACGTAAGAAAATTCTTTCCCAAGAACAAATTTTTGCTCCTAAATGGGTATTTTCCATCAGTGCTCAGTAGAAGCTATACCAATTGCCGTGTTCCCAACCTGAGAAAAACCTCCTGTTTTAAATTTCAGCTCTGCACAGGACTTTACTGCCAAGCTTTCCGGCCTGAGGAATTTAAAGCTGGTCGTATTATTAGAGCAAGTTGCAGGGGAAAATAAAACCAGCTTGTTAAGTCAGAAAGAGTAGGCTGTTCCAGGCTCTCATTTTGATCTAGGTGGGAAAACTGTGACGCACTTACAAACTTAATAGGTTGACGTTGACGATGAATAGGCCTAATGCTGAAAAACACATGTTGGCTGAAATTACTCAGCAATAAACAAACAGTAAAAAACAACAACATCCAGATTTTGTACTGCCTTCAAAGAACTGGGGAAGGAAAATCAACAAATTACATGGGACAGGCAGTATCAAGTAACCTGCTTTATAGTTACGCATATGCATTATTGGTCTGATTTCCAAACGTGTTGTGTATTCACATCGACCCCATTGAAATCACCACCAACGGCGGCTGCCTAACCCTTCCGAAAATCCAGGTGACAAACATTAAACCTAGCCAGATCTACACGGAGGTGTTTTCAGAAAGGCGCACACATTCCCCGTCCCCTTTATGAATTCACAGTCAGGATTTCATGCAGACGCGGTGAATGGAAATGAAGAGGCATTTGCGAGCCTCCAGCTCGCAGGCTGACAAGCAGCAGTAGTTATTTACGCAGGTCTGGTCCGCGCAGCTCCTCCGGGCCTTCACCCGGCCAGATCCGAGGGGGCTCCCGTGCCTCAGAGACCCCCGCGGGTATGCCTGCAGCTAAGGCACTGTCCCACCCCAGCCTGGAGATGGGGTTTGCTCCAGCTAGGCAAACTTCCTGCTCCTCGGGGAGTGCTACGGCAAAGCACTATTAGTTAAGACTCTGGGCTTGCTATACCGAACAAGTTTTTTTAAATATTTCATTTAAAATTAAAAAAGAAGACCTGCAAATGTAAAAGCACCCTGTTGAATACTAAGCACGTTCCTGAGTATCATTTAGTTAAACGTCGGTGATGAATCTATTTGGTGTTTGTGAAAGGCCTGAGGGGAATGGCACTGAGGCCAGAAAGGAAGTTCTCCGCCTATCAATACCCGATAGAAATAACTGAAAGGTTTAAAAAGGAAACAGCTATAGATTTTGGGCTATGCAAGATGAAAGCCAAACCGTGTGGCTTGCCAGGGAGAGACGCGTGTTCCACGCTGCATGGTAACACGACTTCTTTTTCACTAGCAGCAAGCAGCATTTTAAATAAGAAACAGCTTTTAGAACAAGCAAGCAAACAAAAGCGTTGGCCAGCCGGTAACCATCTTTCCTGGCACATCCGTGCTCCCCTGCAACAAACGTGCCACGCAAGAGGCCTTTCAGGTTGAGCCGGCCGTGACCCAGTGCCTGCGATCTGCTGACCCACCCTGCGCCACAGCACAAAGCCGTGCGCCGAGAGCTGCTGCCTTCCTCCAACAGGTCTCTGCCCTGATGGCTGAAGGGCCCAATGACATCGTGAGACAGCTCTGAGATTTTCAGCAGAGGTTTTCTTCCCAAGGCTCATGCCCGCGTTGGTGCAGCCCAAGGAGGGCTCCTGTGGCCAACCCGGCCAGCTCCCAGCGCGGAGCCTCGCCAAGCGCCTGCGTGGGCTGCAGGGCTACGCCAAGTGGTGCCTGTGCTACAGCACCGCGGGGTGACGGCATGCCAGGAACCCTCTGCTGCAGGCACCAGGCCCCGACTGCCGCCCACACCATGCCCCATCTCCTGCACTGTGAGCCTGCGGAGAGCTTTCAACTCTGTCTAAGTTCTTTAGGGGCTTCTGAGGGCGTTAACCAAAAGACAAGAGCTCCAGAGAAACCCTCCCGCAGGATCAGTGCAGGCAGGAGGAGTGCAGGCAGGGGTCGACAGCCCCTGTGCCCTGCCACGCTCCTGCCAAGAGGTGCACAGAGCCAGCAGACACCTCCCCCCGTGCTGCAGGAGCATTGCCCACGTCAGCCCAAAGCACATCCCACAACGGGATGGCGCTTTCCTTGGTTTCCCAACAGCCATGGTGTCTTCCTCCCGAACTGCTTGATGTGGCTTTAGGGGCTGATTGTCTGTACTCAGATATCCCTACTTCACCTGGTAATGCAGATTTCCTTCTGATTGCGTGTGCTGCTATTTTTTTCTCTCCTTCCTGTAAATGTGGATTGCTCAATTTATTCTAGTTAGTGACTGTCTCCGTGCCTTGGCCATAGACACAGAGAGTGAATTTGTAATGAAGGAAGGTGTAGGGCACAATTATTTGTTTAAATGGGATTAAAATTAAGGTTGGAGTGGGCACTGAATCATCTCTATTTATCCCTGAAGAGAAGGAGGGCCAGCAAACATTTGGCACTTGCAAATAAACACCTCTTTCCCCACCATCCCTCCCAAACAGCACTCCTTCCACCTGAGAGCACTCTCACGCAGACATCGGCACTGATATCACAGAGTTAAAGGGAATAAAGGGAAAAGTTTTGTTCAATACCTTCCTCCCTAACTCTACCCACACAATGCAGAATGGTTATACTTACAACGAATATCTGGGGATGCTAATAAAAGGAATGAGACAGCAGTGGGGAGAGACGGTGAATTACCTTAAAAAGGTGCACCTTGGTATTGCAGGTACAGGAAGCATTCAGCTGTCTGTAGAGGAGTTCACTAAAATAAGAAGCGGGTGGCAGCTGGAGGTGGGCATTTGGGTGGGACAGTGGCCCAGCGGAGTTACAAACCAAAGCAGTAACAGCAAAGCACGAAAGAACAAAATCATAAAACCTCTCATTTCAGAGAAATCAGGTATCTGAGGTTTGTTAGAGACACGGGCACCTCCAGAACCAGGTGTGTTCAAGAAATGCTCTCCAGACGATTGATAGCTGGAACACCACCACTCCCCGAGTCAAGTAACAACTTGGTGGTGGTGATTTTTTCCCCAGATGCGAAAAGGTTTGGTACCAGCCCCTAGATCTCCAGTGTGGGATGTCTCATATGCGGAAGAAATTGTGTCCCATCTCTACTGTCCTAAAGAGTCAAAATAGTGACTTCAAGGTGTATAATACACGCTGACTGCTGAAGAGAAGAAATGCCAATAAGCTGGATGTAACTGAGTAGGGAATTTAAATGTTTCTGGAAAATAGAAAACTATTGGTTTCATAACCAATGGGAGGAGTTTTAAAGCTCAGACTAGCTCCACTTGCACAAACCCTACCATCCTAAATACCTATAAATACTGAAAACTCACACCTTTAGCTGGAATAAATACTTGCGACACTGAATTCTATTCTTTCTATTTTACACTCACTTTGAAACACAGAAGTATGAGCACCAAGAACTATGCGAGTACCAGCCCTGGCTCCCCATCTAAACTTTGTTATCTTTCTGTGTTTAAGATAGGAGTGCAGTGTCTGTCTCCTGCCAAAAACCAGAAACTCCACCTCAGTCGTGGAGCATCCCAGTATAAAATTAATCTTCTGAGTAGTAAATGTTCGATTAACATAATGCAGTAACTACATGACTTGAAATAATCTACTTTAGAGGTCAGGGTCCTGGATAACTGAGAGCTGATTCTGAAAGATATATAAGACTTTAAAAACCAAACCAAAAGGTTTTTTCCATTTTCTAGGATTACCATACCTTCTGTCTTTAGACTTACTATGACAATAACCACGACAGCAGGAAGCTTACAACATTGTGTCTACCCTGAAGTCACTGTACTCAAGCTAAGAGTGACTCCATCAGTTCTTTGGTTGGACTGAAGATACTGAACCTGATAGGATTTTTTCCTCTCTGTGTTGCTCTGTACCAAAACATCCATTTTCCAGCAGGGGGGCCTACCAAAAGAGGAAGCAGAGGTGTGGGCACTAAAAGAGGAGCCATTATCAATGCCCAGAAATATATCATGTGGGCCAGCTGCCCGATTTGTACAAAAGCATTAAAAAAGTCAACCGAGCCAATGGTTTATAGTTTCGCTCTATTTTCCATCTTAAACCATATTATTATCTTTCTAATGTCATTAGAGAAGCTTCCATTGCAGCCACGGGAAAGCAGACAGCCCCTAACAGATTCCTGTCTGAATTTTTGTGCAAAGTGTGAGCAGGTAACAATATTTACCATGTACAGTAATTATGAAAAACTGTGAGATTGTGTAATTATGTATTTTAATTACATGATCTGATTAGCTTTTTTAATCACTTCATAAAAAGAAAGGAAATTCACCGAGGTTGTCAGAAAGTTAATAAAAATAAGGTAATTCACGGCTAAGGCTCACCATGGTGCCTTTCTAACTACTTCCTTGCTACACCCCACTGTGCCTAGGCATTGGAGGTCAACTATAAGTATTAATTTCCTCACTTTTATTAACTTTGGTGACAACATCCATGCTCTTTTGGCATGGGTTTTTTTTGGTTGTTGTTTGTTTGTTTCATTAGGAAATGTTTTTCATTTAGCTGACTGATATTTTAAGAGACAGCAGGCTCTTCGAAACCAGCAGCCCCGTTGATCTGAAGCTCTTCACAAGAGGAGCCTTGCCTGTCCCTGTCCCTGTCCCTTTCAAAGGCAGCCCCGTGGAGCGGTCACTGCCACCCGGTGCCACACGAGCCGTACCACCAGCCTGCCAGGCCCCTGCAGTTGAGGCTGGCTGGCAATATTGCTAGCTCACGCTAAACCAGGGCCCTTACCACGCACAAAAGTCAACCCAGCGCTGCAGCAGCAAGAAGGAAATCAGCCCCTGGAGTCGGATGGATGGCGGCAGGCAGCTGAGCCTAGGGCCACCGAGCAGAGAGGTGGCAGCAGCAAAAGGCACGGTTCCTGCAGGAGCCCGAGATGCAGGAGAAGAGGTCTGCCTGCTCCAGGCACAGAAATCTCCCCAGAAATCTCCCCGGGATGCACAGAGAGCCCCTGGGAGCTGTCCCGCTGCATTCATGGGCTGGAAGGAAGGGACGAGAAGCCTTCTCCCGCTCCCGAGGCAGGCCAGAGCATGTGTTTCAGCTCTGGAAAACAATTTCTCTAACTTTTGGATGCGATTCTGCTCTAAGGAAACATTTTGTTTATATCCAAGCTGGGATTCTATAATGTAATACTTGGCTATCGGATCGAGCTGCTCTGTTTTACTCATTTTTGGTTCCCTCTCTCCCCCCTCCAGCCCTTCTTGCTTTTCCTGCTCTCCCTCTTTACCTTTCCACCGCCTCTCCCTTGATTCTCTGGGGAGAACAAATCGCTTTGGGAGGTTTAGTGGGCTGACAAGAGCAGAAATTTAATCGAGGTAAGCGTGCAGGGGCCAGGCACCTCAGAAGCTGCCATGATGAAGCCCACGCGGGCCGCCGTGGCTGTGACCCGCGGGCAGAGCCGCGGTGCCTCCCGCTGGCTCCGGACCTCGCGCTGCCTGCTGCCGGGGCACAGGGCTGCCGGACGCCGACGGGCCGAGAGCGGTCATCTCACGAGACTTTCTGAATATTGTAACCGAGCTGACACAGAACGCATTCACTGGGAAGGGAAACTGCTCCCAGAAGGAAAAGACCAAGAAAAAGCCTCCCTTTTCCAAGAGAAATATAAGCCAGTTTCAGGCCAGATATCACTTAGGTTTTCATCTCCGTTTTAGAAGACTTGCACTGCGTCCTCCCAGCCCTGCCCCATCCAGGCAGAGTATCATGACGCTGCTCCAGCAGAAAAGGGGCAGAGGAGGGTGGATGAGGAGACACCGCAGCGAGCTTTCAGTGAGTGGAAGCCACCTCGAAGGGCACCAGAGCCCCTGAGCAAACGGGCCGCTTGTGCCACGCGCCCAGCTGCTGCCTATGAAAGGGCACAGAGAAGGGGAGGGCACAAAACGATTCAAACAAGCTTTTGTACAGAGAATGGAAAACATCGTGTGCAACAACAGGACCCCTTTTGCTTTATACAGCATTTGCTGTTACAGATTACATGTGCAAAGTACAGCTTTCGATGTAGTGTAGCCAAAAGCAACCTAACAGCATAATTTGCTTCCCGGGTACTTTACTTTTAAATTCTTTCATGGACAATGAAGTGGAGATTTGGAAAAAATAAGAAAACAAAGAACCCCCTTCTACCCATGTGCTTGCAAGCTTGGGTAAACTTAGGAGACCATCTTTTAACCAACTGACCTGATTTACTCTCGCTTGTGGCGCAGACACGGGCCTCTGCCCGTAGATCTGCCTGGTGCGCAGTGAGCAATACCTGACACTCCAAACCCGGTGCTACAAAGAACTTGCTCAGCTGAAGGCATTTGTAATATTTTTCTTTCGCCACTGCCTCTGTTTTCACTTTTGCACTTTTACACGGTGGCTCTTCTCCGTGACACTGAAGTAGCTCTGTGACGCCTGCCTGCTTTTCTTTGCATTTGGTTCTTTGGGTGCCATAAAAAGGACCTTGAAACTGTGTCTTTTGAAATAAGTTTCCTGACTGATAGGGAGGTTTAAGAGAGCTATAAAAGACAAGAACTGAGGACAAATACCAGTTATTTCCAAAAACGAAAAGCTAAAAGCGTTTGCTAGCATGATTCACTACCAACCTCTAATCCAAGACATCTAAAGACAGAACTCTCCTTCCTTGCGTTTACCAGCCTTGCCATTTTGAACTGCATCATGCTTCTTACTAATCATCTCTAAATAATCCCATCACCTTCTGGGATCCTGTTCTGTGACGAGTTATTCTCTACCAATTCCTAGTAATTTTAGAACTTACCATGCATTACTGCCTTCTCTCCTTCCCCTCCATGCACATTTTTCATCTTGCTACTTCCTGCCATTTCCCCATCCTCTCCCAAACTCAAATTATCAGACTGTAAATGCGGGCAGGTCCAGACACCCAGGGGGTGAGCCAAGATCTTGTCTCTTGGGGAAACTGCCATAGTGAACTCAATGAGTATCTGTGATGTTTGCTGGTACTAGGGAATAATATTTCCCTTGGGCACTTTCTGGATAGAGTCTACCACCTGGGTTAAGTCATTATTACAATCAAGCAGAAAAAAAAAGGGGGAGGGAGAGAAAAGATGAAAAAACACTACAGCAAGCATCATTAAAGCTCATCAAAAGTGCATTAGAGAACACCTGATAATACACTCTGAACATTAATGATCCTTACGATATACCATATTAATGCAGATGTTTTCTGAATTTATGGAAACAAAATTTTGCATTCACTCATTTCCCTAAAATAGGTGTTTAAAAACAACAACAACAAAGAAAGAAAAAAAAACACCCTCTCTAAGAACTATTAGTTGCCTGTCTCTGGAAACAGATAAATAAAATAAAGCCTCTGATCCGATATGTGTTGCTGATCACAAATTCACAAAGCTCCAACAAGTCCTCTGCCCTCAGAATGCTTGTTGGCATTCACTGGCACCATGCTACAGTTAAAATGGATGATGGTAAGCCAATATTAATAAAAGGGTTGTGATTGTGTTGGCTTAAATTGGACTATTATCGCTACTAAGATCAATTTTACTGGCAGCCTTAAACTCTCCAATGCTGGGCAGCAATTTCCCTTGCAATTTTTCCCCCTTCACATTATGAGGGAGACGCATGAATGGCACAGAATTGACAGTGCGACTCTGCTAGAAGGTGCTAAGCGCCAGGTTCGAGCGAGAACAGCTTACTTGTCTGAAGAGCCTAATACTTCAGCCCATAACTGAAATGGAGGTCAAAAAATTAATTCTAGGCACTGCTTAAGTCCTGTGTTCTTCCTTTACGGAGACTGCAAATCATGTCAAGTTCTGCATAAATAGGTTTTCTGGGGGTATTAGAGGGTGAATTACTGTCATCTAGGTGCTAGTGCTTAGCAAAGCAAGGGCTATCAAACTCGTTTTGCCAAAATCCAATGTGAACTGCTGCTCTCAAAGAAGGAAGGTCACCCAACCAAGAACACTTCACAAAAGCGGTGAAAGGAAACAAAACAAAAAAAAATCTGAAGCACATTCTTATAAAGGAGTGTTTTATAAATACGATGGTCACCCCTAAAGACCATTTTGTTCATTGCTATTTGAAAGCTGAAGTGAAATCCTTTTCCTAAAGAAGGACCTGATAAGGTTTGCAGCATCGCAGAATTACTTCTAGAAATACGGGAAGCAGGAATTATTTTTAGTGCAGCTGAGAGGCCAGGCATATTTCAGGCAATCTCCCAGAGCCTGCTTCTATACCATGTGGGACATAAACCCACAAACTATGAAAGAACCCAAATCAGTATTGTTTTCTCAAGTGACATCCATTATCCCTCATCTGAGAAAATTAACACGTGTATCCAGAAGCTCAATAAACTAAGCTCAGAGCTAAAAGTCTGGGATTAACTCTTTCTGCATCGCAACGAATGCCATCCTTTAAGTCAGCAAACTGCTAATATATTCTATTTTATATTCAGTGCTGCTGCCGTTTAAACCAAACAGGGGCATCCAAAGGCATTTACACTCAAGCACAGTTTCAAAATGTTACAGTACACAGGGTAATTGAGAATTTCCAAATTCCAAACAGCTACAGAGATATAAAAATGGAAATACAGAAGGGCCATTAGACCAACACATGCTGGTTTGGGTAGCATTAGGAAGAGTGTCACAAAATGAATAAAAACCAGCTTTTGTGCAAAGTCTTTTTTTTTTGACATCAGAGTTAGCGAATGTATCTAGCAGTAAAACACTACGAACGTTTAATACAGGCAACCTTTGTTGCTTTGCCAGCTTATTTCTACATCAAATGATAATATTTGAAGATTTCTATTCCAGGCAAGTGTTCAGTATGTTTTTTTTGTCTTCCTGATCTGCCAAAAGATAGGAAGTTCAATGGACCAGATTTTTTTTTCCTTCTTTTTACCCAGATTAATAAATGGAACAGTCCATAAATCTGACTGGTACTTATTCCGGAGAGTTATGCACAAATACTTAGAACGATTGATAATGCTGAATCTCCTACCTAAGTACACAGAAAACTCCAGGCAGGTTTTTTGATTCTAGACTGAGTTTTACAGAGTACCACGCTCTGTCATGCTAAAATAAAATAAAATAATTTAAAAAAAAAAACGGGTATCCAGAACAAACGCAAGCAAGGCTTGCTTTGAACCACCAAGTGCATTGTACTGATTTCCAGATAGTGCTCTGGGGTGGCTAAATTAGGAAAGCAGTGAAGAGCAAGCCACAGTTTGTGACATCAACATAGGAAGAGTCAGGCAGCTTTCTGCAAGCCGCGTGTAATTCCTCCCAGCATCGCAGAAACATATCTTGCATCTGGTGGCACGTCCTTCTCAGGGACATTTTGCTAACTAGCTACCCAGCAAGGATGCAGGAAACATAACGCGTACAGAAGAGCAAATTCTGAGGCAGGAATAATAATAATAATCTGATCGTTACCCCAACGCTTTAAAAATCGGACCCCATGGCGAGAAGCCAAAATAAAACATCAAAGGGGGCCTCCACGAGCCAGGCTCAGATCAACATTCGGGTGAGAGCCCACTGCCTCCTTACCCTGACAGCAGGCAAGACAAGTTGGAGACATCTGCTGGGAGGCCAGGGGTCAGGCTGCCCGGGCTGCAGGCAGAGAGCACGATGGAAATGAGTGCACGCACTGAGCGTACGCGGGGGGCTGCAGGGGGCCCTGCGAGGAGAGGTCAGGGGCTGCCCCGTGCAGGACACAGCTGGCCCCACACCAGGCCCACCACCGGACCCACCAGCCAAGCTGGTGGTGCCTCAGTGGAAATCTGCTTCTAAAGGGGTAAAGTGTTGCCCGGCAGGGAGAGCGAGGGGATAAAGGTGGGCTAAACAGCCCTGCGAGCTGCCAGGCCAGAGGAGAAGCGGGAAGGAGGTGCTCCAGGCACCGGAGCAGAGGCTGCCCCGCAGCCCGGGGACGGACCGCGGTGAGCAGAGGAAGAGTGTGAGGAGGAAGAAGCAGCAGAGGGGAACTGTTAGGGACTGACCATAACCCCCCCTTCCCATCCCTCCTGCAGTACTTGGGGAAAGTGAGTTTAATTTTCGCCAAGCCAAGTCTGTTTTGCCCGTGACAGTAGTTGGTAAGCAATGTCCCTGTCTTTATCGTGACCTGTGAGCTTTTCCGTCTTATTTTCTCTCCTTGTCCTGTTGAGGAGGGGGAGTGAAGGAGCGGCTGGGTGGGCAGCTGGCAGCTGGCCAAGGTTAACCCACCACAGGGCAGCTGAATGCAAAAGCCTCCCCAAAATAAAAATGAAAAAACAATGCCTAAATCTGTACCTATGCCTTTGTGGGCCTGAATTTATTGCTTGCCTAAGAGTATGTATTCCATTAAAAACGTTTCTACTGGTAATGTGAAATCCAAGGACTTGCTAACAGCACGAGTAAATGCTGTTGATCTCTCAAACTGGAGGCTCTGGCTGCCATCACAGTGCTCGCAGGGTCACTGCTACCTGCACACTATTATCCCAGCTCGCCTCTGCCGAGGGGTGATGCAGATGGGTGGGCTTTGCCATGGCAGAGGGAGAAGCAAGTTGTTCCAAAGATAGCTTAGAAAGAAAAACAGAACATCAGCAAATGTGCAACATGAAACACTACACAGACAGATTCAAAAGCAGGTTTCCATGTGTGCTGAAACACTGGGGGCCAAAAAGCAAGGAGGCTTCTAAGTTGCTGCATCTTTTAAAAATCAAAAATCCATCAGTGAAAGATAAACCTCCATATTTTTTCCTATAAAAGAACTTTGATTTCTTGGAACAATCAATAAAGCTTGATTACTGAAAATGGCAACATGAACACGAACACCCTTCAGGCATCTCTCAAGCACCTCTGCAAATCACACGGCAGTGTGAGGCACATGCCACTGCCGCGGCTCGCATCCTCTCCCACACAACAGTCGAGCTTTCTGAAGATGCGATGGAAGAAACTAGCAAGCTGAAAACAGTGCCTTCACTAAACAGTGCTCTTCACACCTGGCTCGTGGCATGCCTGAGGATGTCGCAGAGAAGACGCTTTCAAAACCTGGCCACAGGGATTGCTTCAGCAGTTGAATGAGACGAGACAACCAGTGTCTGTGGTGCTGCTGAGCATCCAGGGATCTCAGGCGTTTCCGATGGTCTGGTGAAGAAGACCTGCTCTTCTGTAAGGCTGTGCCAGGATGCGCAACAGGAAAAAGCACATTCAAGACATTTGGAGAAGCCAAAGTGTCAGTGGTCCCATCAAAAGGAACCGCACGTTCACACGTGAGGCCTTGTGATGTCTCTGTCAATACATCGCCCTGCATCCTTGTACCAAACCCAGCCTAAAATCCTGTTGCAAGGTGCCCATGAAGCTGCTGAGATTAATTAAAGGCTATCCATGATTTCTCATGCATCTCTGCTGTATCGCTGCGAGCAGCACTTTGTCCATGCTTCCTCTTTCACAAAAAGTGCCCTCCATCAACAAAAGGACTAATTCAACTCTTCACATCAAAGCAGAAGTCCAGACTTTGTGAACAGTGTGCTCGGCCTCCTTAGTGACCAATGAGCACCCAAGTGTGTTGAGCTCCTTCTCTGCCCACACAGGGAGAAGTTGAATGTTTTGAAGTGAAACGTTTGCCGGACACTCTGCAAGCAAAACAGCATTCAAAACAATATCTGTAACTATTTTCCAACTTCCAGCAAGGGAAGGGAAAGGTGGGAGACAGGATCATCACCTCTGTCACCTGACCAAGGCAACAAACACGTCTGGTGGAAGTTGATCTTTTTTAATCAAGGACCCCACTAGCTTTTGAACTCTGAACAGAAGATACTTAGTTTGTAGAGACCCGCATTCGTTCTCCTACAAGGATGTAACAGAGCTTGTGGATGTCCAGCGTGATCAAAAGGAAGCACTGCAGTAATACGTCAAGTCACAAATTATTGCAGTCCCTTCCCAATATGGCTGTGTATGGGAGATCCCAACGTCCACACATCCATATGGTTCAACTGGGGAACACTTTTATCAACACACGGTCCCTTAAAAGTGTAGGTTTTCTTTAGATTGTTAATCACAATTGCTTGCTATTCATACTTGTTACTTCTGTTACAGTATGAAGCTTAACCTGACTTCTGCTGGGAGAAGAGGAATACAAGTCATGAAAGCCTTTTCCATTTTGACAATAGGGAAAGCCTGCCTCGTAAACAGGGAGGGGGACCAGGGCCACCTTACAATCGACACCAAGAGAATTAGCTCTTGGGAGCAGCACAAGTCACTTGGTACTGATACCCATCTTTGTCAAATCCTTCATGACTGAGCAGACTAAACTATAGAGAAGGGGCAGGAACGTACAGTGAAGCTATTTGACAAAGAACAACTAAGAAACGGTATCTTTGTCCATGGAATTCCTAAAATGAGGTTGTAGAAAACGCTATACTGAGTCTTAAGGGCAGAAGCAGGAGCTCAATGGCCCACAGTATGGATATTTAACTTCTTTATGGAATCCAAACCTCATTTTCAAACATAAGAAGTTCAGCAGACACATGAAAAAAGCCAGTTGAAATTTTCTTAGCAATTGTTCTGTTAGGCTGGACATCTTGTTTATCATAACGCTGCATACACAAGTTAGTGCAAGCCTTAACCACAGAGGAAGCCACCCATTTCACATCAGCCATATCCTCCCCATCTTGTCCATGCTGGGTTGTGTTTGTTGTTTTGTTTTGGCTGTTTTGCTCTGAAACAGCAACAGCAAGAGACGGCTCTGCACTTCCCCATGGCTGCGCCCTGCTGACACGAGGCTCACGGCGGCACCGAGGGAGCCAGGCGGAGGCTGGGCGCCCCTTCAATCCCGTCCCCCTTTCCTCTGAAAGCTGAGACATTTAACGGGCACTTCTCCGTCAGATGCACAGGCATCCACAAACATCTGGCAACTCAACAGCCAGCAGCTCTCGATATGGTCTATAGTTTCTCAAGTCTAACCTGTAATTCAGCCTAGCTCCAGACTGCTGGTGATTTCCAGCAATAATAGCCGAGGCACTGGCCCGATACCGTTCCCATTAGCACAGGCAAGCTGCCGGCACTTGCGAGCAGGAGTAGAGCTCTGCTCAGGCATCTTCCCGAGGCATCAGAAAGCAGGAGCCCAAAGAGCGCTCTGCTCCCTGTTCATTAGAACACGTCCTGTCACTCCGTCAGCAGTATTTATTAGGATGGGCTATAACCTGCTTACCGTCTTCTGATAAAGCCTATCCACCTTCAACAACTCTGATTCCAGAAGTTCAATGGCAACAGGGAGGAAAATTCAGAGAGAGAACTTCCCCCAAGCCCCCCTTTGTGAACCCGCATACCAGTGCTAGCAGACGTGATCATCACTTATTTGTACCTATCAGCTTTGATGATAATTGCAACCCACTTGACACTTCTGTTGAAAGGCAGTATTACCAACAAGAAATCTGATAAATATTCAACAAAATCTAAATTCAATAATTCTATTTATCTTGAATCCACCGTCTCTCAAACTGTTTCAAAATATTTGTGTATTAAAGAGAGCAGGAGGGGGATGAGGGAACCCTGCTTCTGCAACCAAAATGCCTGAATCACTGCATTAATGAACACAAGTTTTTTATTTTTCAAGTTCAGTGAAAGAATGCCATCTATGCAAAATTTTGATCCCACATTACAAAATAATTACATGATAATTACATGAGCATTAAGATGTCTACCCCCCGAGTAAAGCCACTGCACCCAACCGCTAACTAAGGCAGGCCTGGAATGTTTCAGCTTATTAAGGAGAAATCCAGCATTGAGCAAAACCTCCAGCTGAAGCAGATTTCCACTCTTTTACTCCTCTGATTTCTAATTAATAATTAAAACATGTTCCTTTCTTTGGAAACCCAATTAGACTTGCGCATCAGCCTGAAAACAAACTTTTTTTTAGTAGCTAAGCTACTTCTCATGGTTTAATGGGGCGGCAGGAGTGTTTTCTGCAGAGCTCCACTGACACAATTCATTTATTTCTTTCCATCCTACAATGGGTATTGTAATCCATCCCAAACAATATAAACAGTACATTTGCACAGCTAATTAGGATGTTGGCAGTGTGAATTAGTGACCCTCTGATTTCTTCCAGTCAGGGCTGCCCCTGCTGCCTGCACTACTTAGGATTCACAATTAGGCAATTATATTTTCGGCATCTTTTTTTTTCCACTCTAATGCTACCTCTTCCCTCACATTTAGCACGACTGCATGCACCACTGAAGGACTGTGCTGTTGATTTTGGGGTGGGGAGCAGGGGAAGGGAGGGAAGAGAAGTGTGTCATGTTCAATCCTTTCGCCTTTCAACCTCTGCTAACTTGGCACCAGAGATGGTAGAAGGTCTGGGAGCCTGCAAATTACCTCCATAAATGTTTTAAAGACGTGGCTGTGCAGAGTGGGCTGGAGATGGATTCTGACTGGGAATGAAGCAAGGGAAAGCCGGACAAAACACGCAGCCCCTGCCCGCGGGTGCAGGCGGCTTCTGCTGAAACTCCACGCTGGGCCTCGGCCACCGAGCTGTCCGGAGACACAGAACGATGACAAATTGCAAAGAATTCAGAAGAGGGCAACAGAAGTGATTAATGGGCTGGATGCACTGATTTATGAGGAAAGGTTAAAAGGTCTAATTATATGTATCGTTGTTACAGAGGAGCTAAGGAGGGTGTAGGAACTGCTTACGAGGGGTTCGCGTACTGTAAGCAACATCACTGCATCCCGCTGAGCAAGCCAGGAAGGGCAGGAGCAGATCAGAAAACAAAATTTTATGCTAGACACCAGGAAGACATCCATGATAAACGTTAGAAAGAGCGCTTTCTAAAGGGAAGGACTAGAAGCCTCATCATTTGAAAGCTGTAATGGACAAAGCACTAAGAAAATACACTGCAGGGGATAATGTCTGTTTTAATGTTGATGCTTGTTTAACTCACTGACTAATGTGCACTGTGGAGAAATGGTATCTTTGTTAAAACACAGTATATAGCTCAGTTCTCCTGTGCTGTGAGAAGTTCTCTGTGAAAATCACTTGTTATTAAAGGCACTGCAAACACTCTGGGCCAAGGAAGTGCCACCCCATACCAGCTCCTGATCCACTGCCGGGGAATCCACAAGGTCCATGATTAACAGGGAGCGCAAAACGGAGCTGCACAATTTTCCAGTGTTCCCGAATGTTACCTCTGCGGTTTCATAGCTCTGTGGTTAAAACAAACAAGCCCCACCACCCCCCAACCCAGACCACTCTGCAGAATAAAACCTTTCTCTATTTTCTTCTTTAAATATGGAGTCACTTTTATGTCCTAGGAAATCAAGTGTTTAAGAGCAAATTAACCTTGGCATTTGTGTGACTGAAGAACAAAAATAAATCAAGAGAACTAAACTGTTAGAAGTAATGAACCCGATACTCTTACTCATACCCAAGTAAATTAGGAATACTGCCATCGAATTAAGCCAATGGAAACACACTGAAGTAGAACCGGTATAAATCAGCGGAGGACCACGCCACACGTAACCAGGATGACACATTGCCAGGCCATGTGCAGAGCTGCAACCCAGGGAAAATAATTTACAGTCAGTTCATGGAGACGGGAAGCAGGGATGGCAGTCGCAACAGCTCCGTGGCTGCTGTAGCACTAGCAAGCAAAGCAGGAAAATCCACACGCTGCCGGTCCTCAGCGAATCGCAACAGAAACCAGTCCAGACCGTAGCACTACTGGCAAATCGCTGTCTGAAGAGTTATTCCACCTCCCATTTTCCACTGCCACTATTCACAAATATAGCTATATATATTGCCTGTAGAGATATACAACGCTTTGACTTGTACAGCGATCTGTCCATCATCTTGCCCGTGCATGAGACTGCACACAGCCTCAAGCTAGCACAGCTGGACCTCCAGGTGCCAGATTAGGAGAAACCGAAAAGGTCCTTTTCCAAGAAAAACACAACAATCCTTCCCCCCGCCCCTGCTCACGTGCATGTGCGAGAGCTAAGCGGGCTTGAGGGGCTTTATTTATTCCCTGCTACATGACCATTAAGCTCTACTGTAGATATCAGATTCTGCCAAATTCTGTCATTTACTGTTTTCAATGTAAATTATAGGAAGAGATCACGGAAAAAAAAATACAGTACAAAACAGATGCTCTAGACTCCAGCTTTTTTCAAAACTACCGTTTCCTTTGCAGTTTTACTTATTTATTTGGTAAGTAGAGGAACATGACAACACACTCGCTGCCGCCATAGCCGTACGAGAGAAGACAACCGCTTTTCCCCAGCCTTGCCATTTACATCAGTTTCTTTCCCCCAATAAAAAAAAAAAACAAGCCACCCTCCCTTTGACAAACGGCACCCTCCCACGAGAAAAGGAGGCAGCACCACCCATCTGCAGCACACAAGCAGCACTAGGAGCTGGCTCTGCATCCTGCCGATGCTCTCCTGCCTGCCTGGAGGGAAGGAGTTCAATAGCTTCATGCCTCGGTTTCCCCATCCGTGAAATCCAATCCATAATACCACATAATACTGAACTGCTCAGCAAAGTTTGTTTAAAATGTTACTACAAAATGAGACAGCCTTGATAAGTGAGTAATTCAAGTTCAGCTTTCAGCTGCTATCACTAACGTTCAATTGAACTTGGAGTTCAACTTCTCAATTGACACCACTAAAACGATTTATACAAAAGCTTTACACATCCATGAAACTGAGCCCTCTTGTGTAGTTTACAGTACATTAAATCACTATACATCAGCACAGGTTTCGTGGTCCGTCAGAGGACAGTCTGCAGAAAGCACTGAAAGCAGAAAGCTGCCATAAAAATCTGGAACTGAAACAGCCACAGCCCTACTGCAACTATCAAGTCACAAAATCTGCCTATTACAGCAGCGCTATTGATCTTTGAGCTGACGAAAGAGTGTAGTTCAGGAGGGAAGGCAACGCGTACAAAGGGTCTCAAGAAACTTTGGAAAATCATTTTGATTTAGAATTTGACAGGGCTTGTTATTTTCAACTCTAACTAGTCACTGGGTCTGGCACAAGTTTACCGCAACAGAAATTCAGTGATGCATTAATGCTTTTTTCGTTACTAAATTCAAAACAGTTTCTCTTTTATCAGGGTTTCAGCCATGTTGCCTGGTTAGCCCAGCTTGTCAGAAAGAGCCAGTCTCACGACAAAAATCTTAGCCCCAGAAAGAGTTAAAAAAAATCTAAACGTGCCTTTAATTCTTATCTATTCAATGTGTTTATTTCCAAAGCATTTCCAAATGATATTTGTTGAACAGACTAGTTTATCTAAATCTTTTTAGCTGCATGTATCACTCACCAACATGATTTTATTACAACGGATATGTTATTATAGCTTAACCTTGCACTCAGTCACTAATCAAAACCAATTCAAGCAAGCAAATCAAATGTTCCAACTTAACTAAAATCTCCTCCCTTTAAGCAACAAATAAAGCCTGGCTGGCTCATGGGGAAACTTCCACGTATCAGCATATCCACAGGTCACTCAAATCAGGCACATTTCTTCAGTTTAAATTTAGCTGCTCGCATTTCCTCAAAACTTTCATTGCTGAATATTGTGTTAAGACTGTTAAAGCGCTACATCTGAAGGCTGCAGTCATCTCGAGCTTCATTTATGGCAGACGTAAGAAACGAAGTGGCTGTAGCATGCAGGCACGCAGTTAGCAGCAAACAAACCAGCAAACACATCAGGCATTCAGAAGCCGCGACTCGTCTCATAGCACTGCTGGCAACACTATATATCAAATATGTGCTGTGCTAACGAGCAGTATATTAAGCTACTTAACCAGAGGAAGAGGAGAAAGCTATAAAATCTTACATACACAGAGGAAGGTTGATTTCACTGACGTACCACTTAGATTTTCCAATTCCTCCGTCAATGGAAGCCGAAGCGATCACCGAACGCTCATTTTTGGAGGGCACGAGGCTGTGCCTTCGCTCGGGAAGTATGCGCTCCTAGAGCAGTGCTCTGACGGGGAAATGCCTCGGCATGGGGACACCCGCGTCCTCGGCACGGGGACACCCGTGTCCTTGGTGCTGGGCCTGCCATGGGCTCAGGGCAGGTGGGCAAGCTGCCCCCGAGGGCAGCCCGCCCTCATCATCCTCGTGAAGGCGAGCACCGACGGGTTTCCCCCCTGCTCCTTGTGACAGAAGACGGAACAAATTCTTTTTCGTAAATGTAAGTTTTAAATTTATATAATAACACCGAATCCACCAAAGCTGCCAAGAGACATTGAACTCGTGGGATCTGTGAAAGTTTTTCACACCTGTGTTTTTCTCCTGTGCCTAATATTATGGGAGGCATTTTGGAGGATTTTACAATGCAAGTTTCAATGAGACACTTACAGTCTCCCTCAGGCAAATTGTCACAGCTGCAGAGGTCTGCTACCCAGCTGCCAATCAAGGCAGGCAGGGAGTATGTGCAGGGAAATCACAAAAAAGGCAGGCTTCATTAGGCTGCTGAAACCTAACTAGAGGCTATCTGGGCGTGCTCGAGCCCTTAAAACAGGGTTGTTTTAGAAAGAGTAATTTTTCCTTTCCTTTCCAACTCAAGAAAAGACTCCAGTACTCATTGAGGAATGTGTTAGTGCCAACTTTCCCCTTTCCAATTTCAGTGTTTGTTTTGCCCTGTCTAAAAAAAGAAATTACATCACCCTAGAAGCTTTTATTATTAGATTAGCTGATATCGTTGGAAAAAGTGGACAAGATTTCAGGTTCCACGTCCCTTTGCCAGGTCTTAGAAGCGTGTCTACTTTTTCCAACTCTAGAAGCTGCTCCAGTAAAATATTATTCTACAACCCTTCCTTCCTGCATTTCCATGGATCACCACAGCTACAAAACTGCTGGTACTAAAGATGGACTGTACTGGAAGAACTAGAAGAGATTTTTCTTACTTCACTCCTAACGCAGAAAAATTCTGAGGGAATTGTTTGAATTAAAAGGAAAAAAGAAAGAGAGAGATCCACAGACAAGGACAAACACCCAGAAGTTCAGCCCAAATGATAATCAAGTGGGAAATCTAAAAGCACATAGAAACAAGTGGCATATTGTAAGCCATTTAGCAAAGTTAATTATATAGGTATTCACTACATCTGCCTTGGCCCCAGTTCAGCAAAGTATTTAAGCATGTGCCCGGCATTAAGCAAGCACAGGCTGCAAAGCCTACGTGTCCAGTCACGTGCTGAAGTTAGGCATCTGCTGAAGTACTTTCCTGATGCAGGACTGTAACACAGAGTAAGAGTCTCCCTGAAAGATATCTAATAAGCAGCTGTTATTTTAAGAAACACACAAACATATTGTGCATTTTATGTTCCTAAAAGTGCTGGTGTCATGAGGGTACAAATCCACATATAACATTGTTTCACTCATGGAGGTGCTTGTGCATTGCATATTTTATGAATGAAAATAAAAAGGCAGATACTAAACTAAGCCATAATCAGACACATCAAGCTGCGTATTATCCTCTTTCCATTGCTACACTTAACCTTCGCAGTCCTCATTGCTTCTTTGTTATGTCTTATTGACAATTTGCTGTATTTTGCTGCAAGTTAATTTTCCCAGGAAAACAGAGGCAATATGTTGGGGGGGGGGGGGGGGGGGCAGGGGGGATGTTAATTGCTGTCCATTTACATCTGCTTCTCAACATGGAAAAACCTAACAAAATGTTCAAACAGTAATGTTTAGGTGGCTGAGCAGGAGACACCTAATTTTCTGAATTTCCAGAGTCACGGATCCTGCAAAAAAAAATAAAACACAATAAAAAGGCACTGCGAAAAGCTCGGCCCCCCCTTCGCGGCATTTCGAGTGAAACTGGACGCGGGCGCCTCGAGTCGCGGAGTTCGGGAAATTCAGGGCTACGCGCTTCCAGCCAGCGGCGGGTTCCCCGAGCGAACGGCGCTGCGAGGAGCGAGCCTTGGCGATGTCGGCGGGCCCCGGGCGGCGGGCGCAGGCAGCGGGAGCCATTGCTGCCGGGGCCCGCGGGGAGCAGGCGCCGCCGGGGCAGATGGGGAGCGCGCTAATGCGGCGCCTCCCAGGGCAGCCCCCCGGGACCCCCGGCGAAGGGGCTCTGCCACCACCACCTGCCTCCCCCGGGGGCGCCGCGCCGCCTGGCGGGACCCCAGCGCGGCCCCCGCGGGGGTGAGCGCGGCACGGGGGTGTCCCCGAGACGAGCGGCGCTGGGGTCGCTGCGTGGGGGTGCTCCGTGTGCCCCCCGGCCGCTCGCAGCCGCCCAGGTGCCGCAGGGCAGGGCGCCGCGTGTGCCGCCCGCTCGAGCACAGGCGCTATTCGCACGCCCTCGGCTAAAGGCGCCGTGCACGGGGACGTGATGGACTTGCGGGCTTTCAAGGCGACAAGAACCTCCAGCCCTTCCCGCCTGCTAACGTTCCTGATAACCTCCGCGCTGCTGTCTACCCTACCTGAGCTAACTGTTTATAAGCCGCCGCTCGCAGCTTGTCCCTTATAGTTTATTAACATACAGTAATAAACAGTGTGCCTCGCTCCCACTGTGCTGCCAAGTGAAGCCAGTCAGAATAACTGCATTAGCTTTACTGTTCTTTCTCAGCACATTTTTCCCACATGGGAACAATTAGGACAAACTCCCTCCAGATTATAGTTAGAGATCCATCATATTTGAACAAAAATAATAATGATCATCTTTTTCACGACTGCATCTGTAGGCATCTGCAGAAGATTAACCTGCCTGCCGCTACCGCAAGGGCTAGGCTCTAAACCTCCTCAGCAGCTCCCCTGCTCGTAAAGGGTTAACGCTCCCCACGCTCCAACTTACACCTATTATGCTCAAGTTTAAAAATAAGATGTGAAAGATGCATTATGTAAGGCCAGTACTGCTATCCTGCCCATCTCCTATTTTGGAATTAAAGATCATCATTGCTCACATCAAAGGGGCTGGGTGAGAATAAAAGAAAAGACAGGAACAATGAAAATAGCTACCCGACACGAACCAGATCAAAGGAGCAGGCACAGAAAATGAGGAGCTAGGGGGTCCTTTAATTACTGTCCACATCCTCCAAGTCATGTGGTGAAAAAGAAGGGAAAAAAGTTTTGAAGGCCACTGGGTTTTGTCTTGCTGTGGCTCCTGTTTCCACAGTCTGTGCCAGTTCCCTACAAACTGCTCTGCTTTTTATTTTTTCATTTTATTACAGTCAAATAGGACTCCTGGACTCCAAAACTCCTCCCTTATGCCAGGAGGAGGAGAGGGAAGGAGGGGTAAGAGGGGCAGTAGTGGAGATAGTCTATAGCAATTGCCTGAAACAATTTCAGGAGGACTGCTCCAGGCAGCGCCCCGGGAGCTGCTTTGGGAAGGAGAGAGCTGGCTACCTGAGGCTAGTCTTTATTTGCAGGCCTCCCGGGTTGAGAAAACTTCAAATTCACATAGGGCACTGCTCCGTGGGGCAGCAGATCAAACCTGGCTACTAGCTGTTTGAGCTCAGCAGCAGAAAAAAGGATTGCTCTGGGACTGAGCGTAAGTAGAAGCATGATTAAACTTCAAACATATCCCCCCCCCCCTTTTATACACAGCAGACAGTTGTGGCTAATATTTCAATATGGACTTTAAAAACACACTGCAAATAACTTACTCCAGCACGCTGGCTGCAAGCTGAAAAATAATAAAAAATTAAACTAGCTGTATTATTGCAATGAAGTCAAACGTTCAGGTTTACCTTTCATAAATAATTAAGAGCCTGCTATTTAAAAGGATCCCTTTTATTTAACTCAGCCGTCAAAATTGAAATTTGGGTATATGACCACTGATTGGAGTGGCGCATCGCAGCATTTATTTCCTTCTATTTGCGTTCCAAATGCAGTGCGTTTCTCTCTAATTACTCTTGACTTATGTTTGTTTTTATAAGACGCAATAAAAAAGCAGTACTGGGAAAAAATAGGACAATGATTTAGAAATTCCTGTGTAAGAAGCTGACCAGTCTTTCTAGGAAATAATGGTGCATTATCACTTTTACAAAGATCTTGGAAAAGAATAGAGCCAGGATGTTCCCAGGAAAGTGTGTTTACTAATATAGATACCAGCAGTGGCTGCAGACAGAAGTCAGTGAAGAGGAAAATGTATTTCTGTCTCAGGTCAGTTTGCTTGGATTTATGCTGTATGCCAAACTAGAGCATGAAAAGCATTCAAACAGAATTTTATAGACTTTAAAGAAGGCAACGAATGTCACCAAGACAACATCTATCTAGGAAAGGGGAACACAGGACACAAAGGCATCCTTCTCCCCATCCTATTTTCATCTTGGAAACCCCTTAGACAAGCAGTAAGGGTGGTGCTTTAAGAGGCAATTTAGCCTCCAAACTGCAACGAGTGCCAAGTTGCTTCATCTTCTTTCTCTTGAAAGTTGCCTCCACTGTTTCCTGCTCTTGGGCACTAACATGCAGTGAACAGCCATTCTCAGGAGGACAGCTGAGGACTAAATTAAGCAAATACAGACTACAAAGCTGCTTTCCTAAGTGGGCATCCTGCCTAGGCTCTACATCTAAGCAGTACGCTAGGTACTGAGCGTACCGAGTTCCAGTTAGCTGTCTTGCAAACATCCGCGTTGGGAACCTTGCCCAAGCAAGCCTTCAAAGCTGCCATTGCTCTGGTGGGATAAACATGGGAGCAGTGGGACTGGGACATTTGCCTCCTTGTAACAGGTCTCAAAGTATCGCATTATCCATTTAGATAGCCTTTTGATTGAGAGAGTTTCCCTTTTGGGCTTAGCCCCAAATGCTAAGAACAGATGAGATGGTATAAGAAAGTCTCCAGGTAAAACATGAAAAGGATGCTTAACATCCAGCTTCTGACGAACAGCTACACTCAGGGAGCCACAGGGGCTAGGGAAATAAACACGGTCAATTAAATGAACTGATTGAAAAGAAATCAGAGATCGCTCTGGGGAAAATTTGCGATTCAGTCATACAGCCACCACCATCTTTTTGGGATGGGGCAAAAGCCAGGAAGAACTGGAGTGCCTTACTTGTTTGGCAAAAGGTGGCCACCATAAGGAAGGAAATAAACTTTAAAGGAAATAAAATACAAAGAAAAATCCATGATGGGTTCAAAAGGAAGCTCAACGAGCTCACTCAAAGCCTCAGCACTGAACAGGGAATTATATTGGGGGAAATGCAGTCAGTAGTAAAGGCTCCTCAGCCAATGTTCTGTCCTTTCCATAGACTGTCCCATGAAATACATAGATAGATGCTGAGCAATCTTCCAAAACACTCCAAGATGAATCAATAAGAATAAATTAAACGAAGAGCAAACTAATAGGGATGGTGCAGAATAAGACTCAGATTTTTTTATCTCATCAGAAAAATACCTACATGCTCATTCATGGGTGGAAATAATTTTCTAATAGTTCAGATATTTTTGATGCGCTCGTTCAAAAGACGTTAGGAACTTATTTGCAAGAAGTAAAGATCTGCATGGAAGAGTTACCTCTGCTTTGTGTCTTTCCCTTGCAACTTTGACAGTACATTTAAGGAGCTGCCCAAGCAGTGATGGGCTTTGTGGGGGCTCCAAGCTCAATGACATCCATAACTGAAGAAGGCTAAGCACGAACGGAAAGTATGCTTCTCCCCTAGATAAGTAATCTGAAAAGGCCAAACTGTGAAAGAAGGCTGTTGAGACAGTGCCAGCCTATCTAAAAATCACAACTAATGAGCTCAAGCTGCTGTCACTGGGAGCACATGTGCCTTCTCCTGTCTCACTTTCTGGAAACCCAGGGGTATTGCTGCAAAGGGAGGGAAGTCCTGAAGTAGTCTCCAACTCCAACTCAAGAGAAGGGTGTCTTGTAAAGCTAATCTAGTTATTTATCCCAGGGAACTCAAGCAACATTTGCTATTGGGATTGCGGAGTCCTGATTTTGATTGTGGAAGTCAATCACCTGGTTAATTCTCCTTTAACCTTCTAAGAACAGAGTACTGCTCATTAAGGCCCTTCAAACTGGACCAGAAACAAAATTTGAACTTACCATTCTGCTACAGATTTTTTTTTTTTTTTTTGAGAAGGATCATACAGTCACAGAATAATTTACTCTGGAAAGGATGTATGGAGTTCACCTCTCCATAAACTGTTCGTCAAAATTAGTTTGATGCTACCACCATAAAGTCACAGGGTATATCAATGTATTCTTTATTTTGGATGATACTTTATAAGTAAAATTACTGTAGCAGCCTCGCTCCTGGAAGCCCGTCTGTCACTGGGCAGAGAAGATACTACCACGTCATGCTCTCCAGAAGTGAGATGTTTGTTCCCCAAGTCCATGCCTACAACAGTGCCTCAGGGAGGTAATGAGGCAGCAGTCAATTTTGGAAAAGAAAGCAGAGCAGTGCTCAGTGGTTGACAGAATTGCCTAGCCAAAAGCACAGAAAAATAAAATAAAGTATATTTCTTCCTTCGACTAAGTTTCTGATGTTGTGTGGGAGATATTATCCTCTGCTGAAGTTACTCATTCCATTTTACTCATTTCTTCTCTTGAGTCAAAAAACTTAGCCTTTGTGTTTCACTTCTTAGTTGCCGACTCTGGACCCACTCTACCTTTACCAGTCTTTTCCCCTTCTTCCCTCCCCACACTGGTTTGCCATTTCTGATTTTCCTCTTGACAGTTACCACCCCATCTCACATCCTCTGTCCTTCCTATCTCTAATTCTGTTATTCTAACCTCTCTCTGCCATGCAATCCTTCAGCCTCCCTTTCAAGATTTCAAGACCATGCTAATCCTCTTCCCATCTCCTCCTCTACTTTTGCGTCATCTCCATGGTCAGAGCATATAAGTCTGTCTCTCCCTGAAGTCATTCACGTGCCTTTCCAACTGGTCTGTCTACCAGCTCTGTGAATCTAAAACTAAGGGTGATGTGGGGCTATTATAGCAATACAAAAGAGAGGGTGAATGCTTGGCAATCAACTGAGAGGCAATTCCCAATATAATGAAGATCCAGACAAAAAAAAAAAAAAAAAAAAAAGACATTTTGTCAAAATTGCAGGATGACCCAGGTGAGTGAACTGAATGCATATTCCAAGATTAGGAAATTAAGATGTAAGATTACATCTTTCAGAAAGACACTATTGTTCAGTCAGGACAGATTCAACCCAGCCCTCATGTTATCAAAAGATCAAGAAGAAATAACAACTGTCCTGCAGACTTCCATACAACTAAAAGACAAAAGCATAACTCTGATGCTTCTTAATAATTACAGATGCTGCCAGAATATATCGTGTATGTACATGTGGCTATCTCAAATGTAAATAGACCGATGCCTTACTGAACGTGCCTTCTCACACTGATATAATATACTTCTTTAAGATATTCATATATTCATATTGATACATTTTTGAATAAAGAATTCTGCTTATTATGTTTTTCAATTCTAAAATATTTTTAAAGATTCACGTGAGGCTCTAATGCAACTATATATCTGATAAAATCTGCAACCAATCCAAACTTTTCCCTTTGAGTTTAACTTGGACATATTCCTGCATGCTTCCACAGCACCAACTTAAAATAACCTGGTGAATTTCCTCCTTATTCTCCGGGGCAGATGTAATGTTCTGGCTGTGACTTGAGTGAGACTCTGAATTATATGGCAAGAACAACCTCAAATCCTGATTTCAGAATATTCAACTGAATACCTTAATGATGGTTTTGTCTGCCAACAGATACAACCCACACCCAGGAATGGAAGGAAACCCGGCCTGGGAGGCCACATAGGTTTGTAACAAAGCAGGGAAAAGGAAACGTCCCAGGAAAAGCAGGAGATGCTTCACTGATAAATCTCCCCAAGTCCCTACCAGAGGGATAGAAATCATTGTGCTGGTGTTTTGTTTACCTCTCCATTTTTCCCTTTTCTGTTCCCTATCATGTTGATATTTCCCCTTCACTCATTGCCACCTCCCAAGCAGCTTCTAACCCGTTACTACTCTCCTACCTTCACTGCTACATGAATTCACCCAGCTTTTACCCTAGTACATTACTTATCTCCTGCTGTCCATTTAAAAGGCAGGATCTGGCAAAACAAGTAAACAAGCTTGTTTCCCACCGAACTACCCTCTTCTTTAAGGTATCAACATACAGCCTCCTGTTTCAAGGGAGAAATCCTCCTTTATCTACTACCCTAACAAACAGCGTGCCTTTTGAGCTTTTTTGGGAAAGGCAAAGAAATGGGAATCTAGATAAAAGTCACTTTTTTAAAGGAATTTTGAGACTTTGTTCATCAGCTGATGCTCTATTTGAAGCTCAAAAGCAGAGATGCCCCTATTTAAAATCCTTTACAGGGATGGCCTATGGGCTTGTTCCTATTACAGGGGTCTCAGGGCCGGCAGCCCACAGCCCCACTTCACAGCAGGAGCACCGGGAGGGGGAACCCTCACCTCTGCAACACCCAGCCCACGGAGGCAGTGAGTGTGACGTTGGGCCTGGGTCCCCTGGGGTGACACGGGAGGGGAAGCCTAAGGGGAGGTGGGGGGGATAACACAGGATGGGGGAACTCGGGCTGCCTGAGGTACAAGTCCCTCGCTGTAATTCCCCCCATCTCCAGTCTAGTTAACAAAGATTACTCTTGCTTTGAAGGAAGAAGGAAAATGCGAGCAGAGAGCAGGTGCCGCCTGCAACTTCCTGAACTCGAGTGAAACCTGCAGGCCTGAGCTCGGGGGAGCAGAACCAGAGGGCCAGGCAGTGCGCATGGCGCCATGCGGACACAGCAGGGACAGGGACACAAGGCAGAAGCCCTGCTGTACCCCAGCCACCACCTCACGCCACTCACCCAGGTCTCTGCTGGCTACCCGGGTCAGACAAACCTGGCCGTTTCCACAGCCATCCCCCCTCAGACTTGCCTCATGCCCTCCGCTCGCTCGCCTTCCTGCTCCCCGCCACAGCTGCCACATCCCCCTGCCTGCCTGGGCTACGCGCTCCTCATGGCCTCTTCCCTCACGGTGCCGGCCCCACCGCCTCCTTCCCCATAGCCCCACACTGCCCATCTGCCACCGCGGCCCCCCTGTGCCCCACGGAAGGGCGAGGGGGGTCGGCAGCGTGGCTCCCACCTCAGCGTGGGTTGTCCTGCTGGCACGCTGCTTGGCTGCGTGCAGGCTGTGGCGCGACCGGTGCCTCACGGCGCCTGCTCTGGTGTGAGGTGGCAGCAGGGAAACCGGCAGTCACCACCGCGCCTTGTGCTGGGGCTGGCCCTCCAGTGTGGGGCTTTCTAGTGTGATTTTAAGCTAAAACCTGCCCCCTTTTATTTCTGGAGTTTGTTCACAAGAGGTCTGCGCCTCCAACCCCCTGTGGCTGCCATTTCTCAGCATCCTACAGACTTATACCCCAAAATTCAGCACAGGAACCATTTTAAAACTGTTTTCAGAAGCCCTGAGCTCCCCACTGGGCAGGGCTGGCAGCTCAGTGGGCGCTCAGCGCCAACAGCTACGGCTCTGCTGCCAGCAACGCACCATAGCCCGGGGGAGCATGAAGACAGGCAGGCAGTGTGTAGTGCACGTTACCTCCATGAATTTTACTGGCTTTTCTCTATCCAAATGTTCTTGCAATGCTTTTCACTAAGGAACTTGTTTTCCACATCGCTGTCAGCACTTCTGAGGCCAACAGACTGAGAGCACCGGCCAGACTTGGACAGACTGGAGGAGGATGAAATGACTGCTCCCGAGCACTGCTCTAGTAACACATCTTACTGCCCAGGGGCAGTTTAGCACTTGTCTTTAAGGCAAAGAAGGCCAGTGTCACTCTGTCAGTCATACTGCAACGGCCACATAGACCAGACAGAGGCCTGTGGTCTTGTTACATTTGTGGGTTTAATTACACTCGAACATGGAACTTCAAAGATGGGAGGTTGGCAACAGTAGCACAGTAGGCTCTCAAGACTACATAGAGAAATCAAAAAATCTTTCCACCCAAGGACCCTCCAGACCCAGCCAAGTCCCCACCTAAAGCTGATCAGCAATGGCTGCCTTGGCCTAAGGCCGTAAGTTTTTTTAACATGGCCTTCAAGAAAGTCTTTTCTTCACAGCTGACTTGCCCCTCTTACAACCAATGGTCATGACAAGGCAGATTACCAGCTCTATTTGCAGAGGAGACCTGATAGTTTGTTCAATAGGATATCAGCTATGCTTCACAGCCCAAAGGCTCAGGACTTCAGGATACCCTTCTCCTGCCCAAACAGCTAGCAAATGCTCTACTGTTTCAGCAGTTGAGAAAAATCCCATGAACTTCAGCCCACGCACTAAGAAATCTTTTGTTGCCAATCTCAGGAAAATATGAGTACCAGTGAAAACACCAGCTCCTTCATGGTAAAATAAATCAGAATGCCTTGCCTAAATAAGCCTCCTTCATTTCACCAGCACATCCACACATACATTGCTCTAGGATGGGAACCAACAAATCACAGCAAAAGTGGATTGTTGTAATCCCTGGTAATATTTATTTCACAGGTTAGGGGCTATTTTTCTACCCCACGTTTGATTTCTAGTCCTCTGGCATGACAACACTGCTTGCCTGCCCACCCTACCCAGTGCCTACATGGGAAAAAGAAGAATACACTGTTAGCGCTTGCAAGGTTCATTTAAGATATACAATACCCTCTGTACAGTCTGTTACTTCTTAGAGAATGATTTTTAAAATGGGCAAAGAAATGCCCTCCACTGAAGAAAGAAAAATCTAATGTGAAAAAATGCCAGTTTAGGTCTATGGTGTCATGGTCCACAGGGGGGGCTTTTTCCCCTCAATACTAATTACCTACTAGGCAGGATACAGCACTATACGTTAAGCACCATGTCTGATCAAGCAGAAGACTTTTTTAAATGGTTTACTAGTTATTAGGTATCCTGCACTCTACATGCTGTGCTGACATAAGATTTTACTGCTTGAGGATCCAATTTCCAAAGACTAAAAAATATAAAAGGTTTTATTTACCTTAAGTACACAACATACTGCTACTCTTGAACACTACATTGGGGGATCCCCTTAAAAAGAGAAAGAAATTCTGATTTCTCTGAGTGAGAAGGATCTAAACTGGTGAAAATAAATCTGGAGAGGAAGTGGTATGAGATACCAGCGGTACGAATCTCTCTTATCCTCTACACACATCTTGTTGTAGGGGGTAGGAGGCTGCGAGGGGAAGAGGAGAGGAAGAAGAGCTGAAGAAATGTCCAGTGCGCGCGTCCGCCGCGCGCTGACGTCCCCAGGCGATGCCCTTCTCTGGTGTCACTGTACGCTGGCTTTGTGGACAAAATTGACTTCTCATTCCCTGCAGCCAGCCAGCTACAGCCCGGCAAGCTGACAAAGCCATTGATTTTCCTTGTCCTTAAAAGCACGCTCTGCTGAGCTTGGAGCCACATGCTTGTAACTTTAAGGGGGGTGCGTTTTATTTAATTGTGCCTTTTCTTGGCCTGAATTTCCCCCAAAAAGCTGAAGAGGGCATGTGCTTATTATCTTTCAGTGCAGCATGCGCTCGGTGCAACCTGAGCTCTTCGGATACTTCGGTCTGAAAATTAGAAAAAAATTAATTGCGAGGAAAAACAAGGCTGCTCTGCGACTGTGATTCAATCAATTACCATTATCTGCCAGCGCAGCCCTCCCCGCCGCCCCCGGACCACTTGTGTTTAACTTTCTTCGCCAGTCGCCGTGGCCCCGCAGCGTGCTGGCGGTGCGGCGCTGGCGGCTGGCTCCCGCGCGGGGCCCTTATCAGGCGCTCCCAGTCAGCGCTGGCCCCGCGCAGCTGCCGGGGACCCCCTCCGTCCCCCGCGTTATCTGCCGCCGCAGGCCTCGGCCGGCGAGGAGGGGGCCCGTGCAGCCCCCGGCCTCCCCACCGCCCCGGCCAGAATGGGCTCTGCCACCAGCCACCCCGCTCCCGCCGAGCCTCCTCCGGCGAGCCCGAACCGTCTGAAGAGAGGCAGGAACAAAACCGCAAATTTAGATTAATAAAGCATTTGTTGATTCTACAGAAACTTAGCAGGCCCCTAAGAAATCCACCAGAGACCTGTGCAGCTCCAGTAATTTTCTGTTATATTATCTTTCTTGTAAAATACTTCCCCAGACAGAGCCCCCAAAGGGGCTCAAATATCACTGTGACTAACCGAAATCAATGTGCACTCACCTATTGACATTTTTACATAGTTTTTGGATTTAGTATCCGGCCCAAAACACAATCAAATCTTCTGCCAAGGAAATAACAGGCACTTAGCTAGTCAGCTATTAGTGTTACAAAGGAAAAAATGTGGGCACCCAAGGGAGATGGGAGAGACGGCATTGACGTCAGGGGTAATTGGGTGTCTGAGAGAAATTGCCAACGGCTGGCCAAAACCCCCAGAGGCCCACACAAAGCTGAGCTGCAACTCTAATAAAGGAAAGTAAATTCTAGAAAGGGGCTTTGCTGCAAAGAAGCCTAGCAGGAACCAAAAATATCTCCCACATACACAAACACACACACACACAAATAAAAAATAAAAAATACATTTAGGAGCTCGCTTTCGCACATCTGTTTCAGGCTAAAGTGCTTTCTACTTTTTTCCAGGACCACATGGATTTTTATGTCGTACCGTATGTTCACCATCTATTTTTATAAACAGAATTCAGGGCTTTAAAGAAACTTATTCTTAATCATGTGGCTCTAAACTACAATCTC